>NW_013952645.1:527242-534000 GCF_001266775.1 Austrofundulus limnaeus | reverse complement strand
CTTTTGAACAGTGGTTGCTTTGTTTCCCCGACCAGTTATTCATCATTCTTGATAGAGAGGAACGTTGGTTTGAGAGAGGAGTAAAAGAAGCCATTTTTGTGAAGAAAGACCGTCCATCATTAAACAGAGGTGGAGGCCTCCGTTTTCAGTTGTCCCCCTCCTACAGTGCTGCTATTGCCAGTATCACTCCACCCCCTGTTAACAATAAGTGTTAATCAGGTGTCAACGATAGCCATGTGATGTGAGTATCAGTCACATGGAGGCAGTTCTTAAAAGCCTGAATTTTGCCTGAAACTCTCAGACTGAAGAAGTCTCTTGGAGGAGAGACGAAACATTTCATTAGAGAAGAACCCGTCCAGAAGACCTATACAATTTTTTTCTTTTTGAATTTTTTTACCTGGATTACTAAGATGCATCAGGACAACTGATTACTTAATGAAAATTATTTATTTAACACCCTAGAACGTTTGATTCTCAGGCATTTTATTCATTTAAATTCAAATTAAACAAAGATAAAAATGTTGCCTTGAAAGTGCATGAGTAATTAAATACATAAACCAGGTAACGGCAGGTGCAGGAACAGCAGCGTCCAAAACACATCAGAAACTCACAAAAATTAGCAAATTCCATGAGATTCCACATTTTATACAGGATTCCATTTTGTGTCAACTCTGTGATTCCGTTTGCCTTTTCCACATTGTGGAAATCATAGAGCCCCAAATCTGTCCTATTTTTTTTTTTTTTTTTTTTTTACACATCTGGGAAATTTTTCCTCGTACCTCCTGTAATGTGCTCGCGTACCTCTGGTTGGGAATCACTGATGTAGAGAAAAACTGGTATAAATTTGTCCAGAATCACATGAATATTTTATTACTGTACTGAGATGAGTTAAACAGCTTAACTGCCTGAGGGACAAATGACTTCCTGAGTCTGTCTGTGGAGCAGGTCTGGGACCAGGGGTGTGGAAGTCAGGGGAAATGTGAACCTGAGTACCCCGGGCCCAAGAGGGGAGAGGGGCCCATGGAAGTCCTGATTTTTTCCCCCAAATGAAATGGGCCCTCCAATTAACTTGTGTAGTAATTTATTTCAAATATATTGATAACATAAACTGAGAGAATGAACTTTATTTTACTGTCCATCCAACATATCGGACATTGTGTGGGCCCCCTCTTCGAGGCGCCAAATGGTTTAGTCCGCCCGACAGCAACCAGGAAGTGTGGAACCCAGACACAGCTGAATGAGCTGAGAGCAGACCCAGACAGACTACTGGGAGAACTGGGAGGTCTGCCTGCCTGCTGGCTAAAAGCTCCGGTCGCTCTAGAAGTTTTAAATAAACAATCTGGTGTCGTCCTGCTTCGGAGCTGCTGTGCGTCCCGGAGTCTGACACTACACTATCCCCCCGGCTCACTGAGATGCGCACACTTAGTGCAGAAACACAACGTGGTGATGAATTGTCAGTGCTCCTGGAGCTGCTGCAGGTAACGTGAGTCTCATTAACAGAACATCCAACTTCTGATCAAAATTTATTCTTTATAAAGAACCAGAAATAAGTCCACAGGACAGCTGTTTTTCTTATGAAAATTTAGCTTGCTGCTATAATCACATATTATAGCTAATGTTAATGATCACTTTTAGTTATAGCATTTAATCTATTATTGAGTTGTTTTTAATCAGTTAAACTGTATTTTAATCCTGTAATTTCTGCTATTTAGTCTACCTGCTTCAGTACACCTGTTTATAGTAAAGCTTATAAATATTATAGTAGTACATTTTTATAATCTTAGCAAGAATAAATTCATCACATTAAAAAATGTTTAAATTTCTTTCGGAGTTTCTGTATTTTCTGCAAAAAAGTAGAGCTTCAAGGTCAGAAAACTTTTCCTTTTTAACAGTGAAATGACAAAAAGAAAAAATAGTGATCTGGTATTTACTGATATTATTTCATGATATTTTCTTGATTTTTTTTTAAACCTAATACATGTGTGTTGATGTAGGAGCTGGATACAGAGAGTCAGGGGCAGTAAGACAGAGGGTCTCAGGTAAGAGATGAAGGTGTCGGGCAGGTGTGAAGGAAATATAAAACGTTATTTTGAGTACATTCTAGTCAGTTGTGTGAACTTCATGAAATAAATTACTGATCTAAACACATAATCTACAGTATGATTAATAATTTCATTTTATTTTGACCAGTATAAAAGTGATAGGCTTATTACTTTCCTCGTTTAGGAAGAGACTACTCTTCCTGAGGCCCAAAACACACCAAATAAAACACATCAAAACGATAACAATACAATTAACAATAAAACTAGATCAGAAACAACCAGCACAAACATAAAACAAAGAACCCAACTTACACAGCAAAATAAATCTACTCCCTCAAATATGTCTAAATACAAAAGAAAACAAAGGAAAATCACTATTAAATCACTAAATTATTGGCTTGATGGATTTATAAATTGACAGCTGTTTTTACTATAACACCATGTCATTGCATATGATAGATATTTTAAGACTAATTTTGAATTTATTGTATATGTTTAAATTTAGGTTCAAAAGCAACTTTTTCCAACAAGAAATGGTTACAAAACTGTATTTTTCTATGTTTTTGTTCTTGGTAAAGTAAAAAAAAAAAAAAACACCAGAAGCTTGTCTTGTACTAAAAGCATGTCTGTCTGAAGAGGCAGCTGTGAAAAAAAAGTCAAAAGGTTTTTGTGACATTATAATTTCATATAAAAGATGAAGACTGTATTTAAGTCTTTCCTTGACTTTAATCCACAACAGGTCTTGATGCATTAAATCAACATTGGTCCTAAAATCACAGCCCAGTGTTAATCTGAGAACTGTCTGCAGTTTGTCCAAAACTTTTTTATCAGCACAGGACCAAACAACTGAACAAAGGCCATATGACATAAAACTATGGATTATAATACCATTTTTCTTCATTTTAGAGCCAAGATATGAGCATTATGAATAATAGCAATAATTCAGCTCGTTTTGGTTTCTGTCTTTTGAGTATAAGTGTGCTCCTTTTGCTCTGTGATGGATCAGAGCCAAAGTAAAGGTAAAGAGCTCCACCTAGTGGTTAAACTCATTATCACGTATAAGCACAAACATTGTTCTTCTATCCTCATGGGGACTTTGCATTGACTTACACTCATTTAACTGTAATTTCTACAGCTTTCTACTAAATTTCTACTAAACCTCCTTTCTCTGAACTCTCCTCCCTCCTAATGAAGCGCAGCACATGACGAACACTCAGTGTATGAGGTCTATTCAAACACTACGCCTCACCGGAAAATGCCAGACATGTTCTACATCTTACAGCACGTACAAATCAACAGGCCGTCTCCAACTGGAACAGCCGACTCCACCATGCACTTCCCATAAAGTGTGGCCCAGTGGGCTGGACCTGGACCTGATCTTGAGCAAGCATGCACTTACTAAGGGATTTACCAACTCTGCAAAGCCAGGTGGCAGGTGGGACCCTCTATGTAAACACTCCCCTAACCCTGATACTTTACCCTAAACTTAACCTCACAGGTACCTAACTGACCCTAAAACTGACCTAAACTCAATTTATATGTTGGTCTTAAACTTAAACCCTGACCCACCTACAGTATTTCCCCTAATGGGGACCAGGCTTTGGCACACACGCACGCACGCACGCACGCACGCACGCACACAAACACACTGAATCATGCAGGAGAAGGTGTTTGTGCTGTAGTGCAACAATGATCACTCACATTTCCTCCACCATGTCAGCCGGACCCTGGACCTGACCCACCACCGTCCCACTGTAGGTGTTCTTCACCCAGCCCACCAGGCCGAGCCGCAGACCCTCCTTCTCTGTGTACTGCAGGACAGGAACCATCATCATCATCATCATCTTCCCACAGATAAAATGTTTGACAGCACACAAAAAAAAAAAAAAAAAACATGCAGCATATAAGCTGAAATCAAGATGTCAGGCAAGCTGTGAGATTAATAACATCCAAAAGATATGAAATGTAATCCATTACACAGATTTTTTTCAAACTTAACCCTAATTTTAACTACTGAATAAATTCTAAAAGAATTTTCAGTAAATCAGGAGTGGTGACCAGGTCTACTCATGGGGTCCGGTTGGACTCAGCCTGAATGAGCTACTTGGGTTTGCCTTTCTGTGGGCCCACCGCCTGCAGGAGGGGCCGTACGGGTTGAGTGTATGACATGACATCATAAGTGGCAAATCAAAGGTGGGAATCTTGGCGCTCTGGTCCTGGCCTACCACAGCTGGCTCTTGGGACATGGAACGTTACCTCTCTGATAGGGAAGGAGCCTGAGCTTGTGCGTGAGGTTATAGTTGGGCTCACCTCAGCGTGGTTGGGAGTAATGGGCTCTCTGATCAGAATTTGAGCAGTTTTCTGTTGCTGGACTTCTGTGCTAGTCACAGTTTGTCCATCACAAACACCATGTTCCAACATAAGGATGTCCATAAGTGCACGACGTGGCACCAGGACACCCTAGTTCGCAGATCGACGATTGACTTTGTGTCATCTGATCTGCAGCTGCATGTTTTGAACACTCTGGAGAAGAGAGGAGCTGAACTGTCCTCTGATCACCACCTGGTAGTGAGTTGGATCAGACCTGGTGGACCCAAACATGTAGTGACGGTTTGCTGGGACCATCTGGCAGAAGAACCCATCAGAAAGATTTCCTGCTTAGTGTAAGGTTCTGCTTCAAGTAGAGGTGTTCAAGTATCTTGGGGTTTTGTTTACAAGTGAAGGAAGAATCAAAGGTGGGGTTGATAGATGGATTGGTGCAGCTTTGCAGACTCTATACTGATCCGTTGTGGTGAAGAGGAACTGAGCTGTAAGGTGAAACTTTCTGTTTACCAGTCAGTCTACATTCCTACCGTACTATAGTAATGAAATTTGGGTAGTGACCGAAAGAACAAGATCACAGATACAAGCTGCTGAAATAAATTTCACTGCAGGGTAGCTGGACTCTCCCTCAGAGAGAGGGTGAGAAGTCCAGTAATTTGGGAAAGACTCAGAGTATTGAGAGGAACCAGTTGAGGTGGTTCAGGCATCTGGTAAGGATGCCTCCTGCATGGACTTCTCCTAGGGAGGTGCTTCAGACCTGTCTGACTGGGAGGAGACCCCGGGGAAGACCCAGGACGCACTAGCAGGCCTGGGAACACCTTGAAGTCCTCCCATATATATATATATATATATATATATATATATAAAATCCGGTTACAACTGACAAATTTTTAGCATCAATCTACTGTAATTCAAGATTACCACCACAGCTAATTATAATTAGCAAATGCAAAAGTGGATAAAACTCATAACTCAGGTCAGTTTGACAATAAAGAGCTAAAATTTGATGTGGTAGTAGCTCAGAGTTGTTAACATACTCTCTTCATAATGTATTGTAGGATTGTAGGAAACATATTTAAAGTGTTGATTTAAAGGGTTAAATCTGTTATTTCTCAGCATAAATTGATTTTAGTCTAACATCACTGGCTGTGTTCCATTATTATATGAGGCCTTTAATAACTTTTTGATTTACAGCTTAATAATAAAAAATATTATTTTTTTCAATTTGGCAATAATTGTATATACGGTAGGGAAGAATCACTATAGAAAAATAGAGGTTAAAAACTGTAATTATTTTAAAGTGAGGAAAGCTGTTATTTTAATTGCTTCAAAATTTTTAATTTTTTTTAAACAAATAATGAAATTAGGTATCAGTGTCCTCTGGGTGATTAATTCAGCACCTGATACAGGCTGGTTTCTGGGCCAAAATAGAGACTTCTGTGTGAAATAAAAAATAACCTTTTTGTTTTAGTGTTTTGTGGAGATTTAACTCACCATTCTGAAACAAACACCTGAAAGATAAAATAATAAACAGTCATTAGGATCAACATAAAACAGATATGAAGTGTTTTTAGCAGTCAGAACAGCTCTGCAGCTCCTACAGTTTCTAAATGTGAGCTCTGCTGCAGTCAGATCCTGCAGCTTGTTCCTAAATAAAGCAGCAGTGGATCATTTTACAGCCTGCAGGGCTCAGCAGAGGAGGAAGAAGAGTTAAACACAGACCCTGAACGTGACCGAAGATCTCAAAGTCCACCGACACCAGCTTGTTTCCTGCTGACATCCTGCAACACAGAACTTCTCTTCAGCAGCAGGAGAGGTTAAAAAAAGGAGAGGGTCCACTCTGAGGCTGCTCTCTCTGCTCCTCCCACAACAATTTAAAGGAAAATCTCACCTCCTAAAGAGCTGATGGTCTTTGTAGTCTCACCAGGATTTATTAGAAAAGTAGAAGCTTTTATAGAAAAGCTGAAAAATAGCTGCAGAGATTTTTCTGGTGCCTGCCACTCGTTCAGTGTCACCATGACTGCTTCAGCTCTGTTCAGGTCTGCACCTCGGTGGTTTTCAGTAGAACTTGACTTGAGTCCTAATGGGTGGGATTGTCATGGCATGGCTGCCCTAAACATCTGCAAGGGTATATTCTATCAAAGAAAAATACAACATTTTTGTCTTTTTGCAGCCAATATTAATGGTTTTGCAGTAGAACAAATGTTTTTCTCTCAAAGTGCATCATAAAGTCAGTGTTGTAACACTTGGCCTAATTTGCTCCATGTTGAATTTCTCAAACTTCATTTCAGAAGCAATTAAATTCAGTTAAATTCAGTTTATTTATATAACGCCAAGTCATGTCTCAGGGCATTGTACACACACACACACACACACACACACACACACACACAC
>NW_013952645.1:508687-527177 GCF_001266775.1 Austrofundulus limnaeus | reverse complement strand
CACACACACACACACACACACACACACACACACACACACACACACACACACACACTGTTTCTCGATCCTTGTGGGGACTTTCCATTGACTACCAATCTTTTTTTTTTAATTTTATATCCCAACCATGACCACCAACCCTAAGGCTAACCTCACAGGTACCTACCTGACCCTAAAACTAACCTAAACTCAATTCACATCTTGGTCCTAAACCCAACCCCCACACCCGAAATCAACCTCCGAAGTTGTGGGGACCAAAGGAGCATCCAGTCCCCACAAGGCTGCATTTTCCTGAGAAATTGTCCCCACAAAGTAGCAAGAACAAGGCCACACACACACACACACACACACACACACACACACACACACACACACCAATCTAAGGAAGCCAGATTGTGTTGAATCATTTCATCACAGTCTCCCACCCTGAGCATCACATTGGCGACAGTGGAGAGGAAAAACTCCCTTTTAACAGGAAGAAACCTCCGGCAGAACCAGAACCAGGCTCAGGACAGGCGGACATCTGCCTCGACTGGCTGGGTTTGAGGGGACAGGAAAGAGAGACACATACAAACAGAAGGACTGGTTCAGGTGTATTTTCTTCTGGAAGAGAGGCAAAGAAAACATGTTACTGATAGAAATAATTACAACAAACATGTAGAGGAGAATGACTAAAACAGCAACAGAGTGAGGAAATGTGGTCAGTTTGTCCTCCAACCTTTCCACAGTATTCCTGAATTCACGCCACTTTCATAGCAGAAGTCGGTTTTAAATTTCCGCTTGCGCTGTTGTTTACAATTACGGGGATACACCATCACTAATTTTTTGGCCATTTTAACACGTTAGCTAACGTTTGGTGTGGATATATCTAAGAAGGATCTCCATCACATACTGAAGCCAAATGAAAAATCCAAGATGGTCGCCATATAGCTAAAATGCAAAATTACTCATTAATCAGCCATTTTTAGCCTGCTTCATTCTGGTTTCAAATGGGTTATATGAAAAATGAAAAAAAAAATCATTCAGGTGAGAGTGAAGAAAAATGATAAAACTATGTTCCACCCTTAATCTCTAAAACCACAGCAGCTGCTTTAATACTTACACTTCTGATGAAATCTCCTAAGTGTTAGTTTTATTTTGATACTAAGATTTTTAATTAGACTTTATAAATTCTGAGGTACACTCATTTACATTTCGTCATGGTATGTTGAGCAAAAACATCAAGAAAACCCCTTGGAGCTTAAGAAGTTAAAATAAAAATGTTAAATATTAACAAAAAAATCTGTTTTTCAATTACCATTTTAAATATAATTTATAACAATGTTATGAAAGGTCTTTTGCCATGCTCATCTTTCTGATTTGTCAAGTTTTAGATTTGAAAATAAAGGAAATTTTAAAGTGCTCACTGTGAGCCACATCCCAACCTGGCTCCAGTCTGCCTGACATTTTAAGACAGGTGTACAAGAAATGTAAAATAGCCACTTGTAAACAACTTAAAAATTTAATTAGGTGATCAAAATCTGATAGATATAACTTTGTTGACACTGAAATGCTGTGGACATTCTTATAATAGAGCCTAAATGAAAACAGAAAAGGGAATTAAAGCACATTTATTTATTAAATTTATTTATTTATACATTTGCTGTCCCATTTTTGGAGGCATTTACATGATGTCTTCATTATTTGGCAAGAATGTCTTTCATTTTGCTGCAACCATTCATGCTTTGTTTCGGGTTTGTTCCCACTCTCAGCACTAAACTTGAAAGCACCCAGGAAACTACAGGTGGCGGTCCTCCCGAGGTTAATAGTGACAGAGTTTGTTCAGTCTGAAGCTAGCAGAGCAATGGACAAGTTTGTGACAAAAAAAGGTCAAATGAACCGACCAGCAGCCCTGCTACGGAGGACACTGCGTAAAAAACTCCTGGCCAAGTAAAATGAGGCAGTTACATTTAGTATGGCTTTACAGCTATTCAATGTGAATAAAAGGGAGAGAAAAAACTTTCTAAAAAAATTTATATTTATTTACATATATTGATATATTTTATTGTCAACTTGTAAGGGGGTCCCCGGCCAAAAGCTAAAGTTGTTTGGGGGGCCTTGGCATGGAAAAGTTTGGGAACCCCTGGCTTAGCTGTTAAGTGTGTCAGCTCAGCTTCTCAACCGTGACAGACTGGGTCATTACTGCAGAGGAGACTTGACCCATTGATCTACAGCTCCATCCTATCACTCAGGACGAGACCCAGAGGTCCTGACTTTTTCCTTAAAAAACATTTTTTAGTAAAAACCTCTATAGAATCTCTATAAAGAAGTGTAGCTTGATTGGTTAGAAAACAGTAAATAAAAACAGCAAAGCAAAGTTTGTATGTTAGTTCTTTTAATTTTCATGAGTTTTGACACTGACAGGTTTCAACATGTTGTTCCAATTCTTCACAGTATTGCATTTTGCACAGTGTTTTACAGACTACAGAGTTCTCGAGTGAAGGCACAAAACTAGAGATTATTTCTTGAAACAGACAAACGCCACAAACTCAAGGATACCAAACTAACTCAGCTGTAAAAACACCTTTGCACAACATGAGAACAGAGTTCTTCTTCACAGAACTTAAGGTACCAGAAACTCACAGGAACTCCATTTTTTAAAACTTTCACTCGGTCAAAAGCTCTTCCACGCGTTTCCAAATGCATTTGAGGAAATACATTTATTCCCCAGAATCCCTTCAGCTATGTGCATGAACCGTGCTGATTGTCAGCTACAACCATCCCTCACATGAATCCAAGCCAAGTGCTCTCAGTTAGTTTAGTGCAACTTTCCATCAAATACAATCAAAATAGACCTTTCTTCAGCTACAAAATACACTTACAAGATAAGAGTTTATAAATTATGATGTTTTTTTCTTCTTTTTTGTTGCTACATATGAAGCATGCTGTTATAGTAACACAGATGTTGTAGTAGAAGTAGCAGTAAAGTGATTAAGGTTTCTTCATGTATCTTCCAGCACGAAGCAAAAACGAGACAAATCTGAAGAACGGAGGAGAAACTTTCTGCTGCTGTTAGGAAAAAAAAAAACAATTATGTGAATTTTAAATAACGGGTCAACAAATCATTATCATTATTTAAAGAAATGTTTTCTACTTTCAACATCCAATCAATTAAATACTTTAGAGCAGGGGTCTTCAATGTTGGGGTTGCAACCCCTAGTTGGGTTGTGGAGGCACTGCATGGTAGGGGTCGTGCAATTTGTTGTAAGTTGTGTTTAAATGAACACAATTGATAAATGGAGGCAGACAACTGTGTATTTTTGTCAGAAATGCACACATTGAGTGAGAACACCATCTGAACTCTGCTTCACCTAAAGCCTGACCCTGTATAACACAGTAGTGTGTGTGTGTGTGTGTGTGTGGGGGGGGGTCTTTGCTCTGGCGCTCCATCAGATTGGGGGTCCCAGACTGAAAAACATTGAAGACCCCTGTTTTAGAGAAAGATTAGACAAAAAGCCAATAATAGTTGCCTTAATTTCGAAAAACGCCAAAAAAGTTGAGTTGTAAAAATCTTTAGGAAAACAGAGGTATGGCAAGAAGATGGCAATGTTTATCAAACTTTTCATCAGATGTACAACTACAATATTTGTGAAGTTTTTTCACCTTGTATAAGTGTTTCAATACATCAACATTGAAACAACTTTATGCAGCTGTTTTTTTTTAATGTTTTTTTTTTTTTTATATTTGGGGTTCGCTGCTCCTTCAGCAGCTTTGGTGTGCAGTGGATCAGTAATAGTGTGCTATGACTTTTGTTTGCAGTATATCTTACCACAATGATGAAATGAGCAAAAAACAAAACTAAAATAAATACTTCCTTCACAGATAACAGGATTTTGGTGAAACAAGTGAGAAAACCAGCCCTCCTTCACAGTAGAGACATCATTCAAAGTTAAAACAGATCACTGGAAGTTGGACTTTTTGAACTGGTTTTTAATATTTTTAAAGGTTTTTCCAGAGCTTGTCCAATGACATGGGATAAAAAAATAAAATAATTTAATGAGTGGCCATAAGATAACTACTGCAGTCATTTACATACAGACTATTGATTGTTTATGTGGACAAGTTTGAGTTGATTTCATTTTAATATAGGAATGAATGACATACTTCAGTGGTTATGAAGTAACTCTTAGTGTTAAGCAGGGAAACATCTAAAAATCACTGCTTTAAATGTTGACCAACACCTCAAGAGCTTGTCTGAGCTTGATGAGACATTTTAAAAATGTAATATTTACTTAGTTTTATGTTTTTTAGTATTGCTTCTGGAAGCCATTGATTCTTTGCAATTTATTTGTAAATAATAAATCAGATAACGTGTATTAAAGCAGTGATTCCCAACCCTGGTCCACAAGGACTCCTTTCCTGCATGTTTAGATGTTTCCCTGATTTGACACACCTGGTTTGAATGAATGAGTGATTAACAATCTTCTGAAGACCTGCTGAATAGCAGGGAAACAAGTAAAACATGCTGGATAGGGGGTACTTGAGGACCAGGGTTCACTGACCTAGAGTGGTCATTTTGATCTTGTAAATACTAGTAGGCTGTACAAAAACTGAACCGTTTCAATTGAACCATGGAGGTTACTCTTTGGATTAAACATACATCATAAACAATAAAATACTAAGTGTGGGGCATCTTTTAACAGTTTAAAACAAAAACATATTCATATAAAACCAACAATGTCTGAATCTCTCACAAAAAGACTCCACCAAAAATGATTTTTTTAAAAGTTATCTTTAAAAAGTATTTATCCAGTGTCACAGGAACAGCTCTGAATGTTTTTACACAGTCACAGTTTAAATTGTATGATTACTGGAGACTTTACCATGGACTCTTCAACTCTGAGTAAGATTAGTCAAACATTGGAGGTGTCCAATGGCATGTGGAGCAATCCAAAGTTTTTGCAAACAAATTCTTATTTACACAGTTTTTGTACTTTTTGTAAAGTTTACATGTCAAAACACATCTTTTGGCTTCTGTCAGCCAGTGTGTTTCCCACAGCTACAGGGCTGAATCCACCCCCCGGAGTGTGCACATCGTTGCCCACCTTTAAAGTTGTGCTGAAAATCCAGTTTCCTCTCAGTCGTTTGGAACAAATAAAATAAAACTAGAAACAAACTGCAATTTCCTTGGGACAGTCAAATTATTTCCTCTTTTCTTACTTTGTTTTTGAAAACTAAAAACAAAATCTCGATCTATGAGATTTTTTTTTTTTTTTTTAGCTTATTAATGGCAGGTAAAAATCATAATTATGATCAGGCAACATCAAATAAACAAATCTACAAGATTTTATTTTCGATTCTTTCAACAACCTGCACAAATAAATATGTTTTACCAGACTACTACTTTCACTTGACAACATGTAAGAAGTTTCCATATAAAATATAAATATTAACAACGTAAACCAACGACAGCAAACACACATTTTACACAAAATACTGTCGGGTTAAATTTACATTCTTCTCAGAGGATGAGAGCAGAAACAGAAAAAGATAAACAATGTGTCATGAGTGGTTTTATTTCCTGCAGAGCTCTGTAGGTCACATCTCCACCTGGTTCTGTGTGGACCAGAGCCAATTCAAAACCTAAAAGGCAGGTTTGTAAAGAGCAGCGTCTCCTCGGTCTGAGCCGATCTGCAACTCAGGATACATTCATGTGTTCGCTCAGACATGGGATGAACTGCCCCTGAAAGCTCCTCTGGCAGTTTCTCAATGCCTCAAAGGAAGCAGAGGTTCATCAGAACTGTCAAAGAAAGACTTATCAGCACTTAAGTTTGGATTTAATTCTAACAAATAGTCTGGTTTTAAATAATACCATAAAAGTGGAACAGCTCTTTTATTGAACTGTTGACTCAGGTCCACCCTGCTGGACTTGTGCTTTTAGACCTGAGGGTCTGCTCTAACTCTGGATCAAAACATCTGTACCTCGACTGGAACCGTGTGCAGGGATTAAAGATTCTACCTTACGGTGGTTCTGGTCCCACCTGACAGAAATGTAACTCTGGGTTTAGATAACTGAACTGTTTTTGTACATGGAGTTCCTCATGGAGTCATTCTGGTCCCAGTCCTGTTCCACCTTTACATGATGCCTTTGAGGTCTACCAGAAAAAAGATTATTTTTTCATTTCTATACAAATCTATGTGTCCTTGTTTTACTGCAGTTTGGCTTGGCTTTGAGGAATGTTGGGAACCAATAACTTCACTTTTCTCTCTGGCTCTAGAATATCAAGTTATAATCATGTAAATGTTTCTGCCACAGACCATATACCCCCACCCCTGGATACCATGATATTATGTAAAGATGTCAGTAAAGATCATTATTGCCGGGCCCCAGAAAACAAAGACATGGATAAATTTAGTCTTTTTAATAGATTATTTCATTTGAAGAGGCCGTTTCTGCTGAGAACTCTTTCCTTGGTCTCTTTTTGTTCTTGTAAGTCAGCTTTCTGTGGAACAACCTTGAGATAACTGACAGCTCCTTTCAACTTCAGAAACACGTCAGCACAAAGACTTGTAGTCAATCTGTCTCTTCAAGATTTTGAAAATGTTATTTTGACCCATTTTGACTACTGCAGTTCTTTGTGAGTTCAAATCCTTTTGTTGGTACAAAATGCTGCAGCCCAACAACTGGCCATAAAGATGAACACATGACTCCAGTACTGGTCTCACTGCATCTGCAGTGTTCAGTACAGCAGTGGCTTTTGTAAGTGGGGTCTGAACCCCAGAGTGGTTCATGAAACATAAGCTGTGTTTCCATCCAATTTTAATTCAAAATTTGAGCAAACTTTTAAAATTTTACAAAAAGGAAAAAACTAAGAAATGCGAATCAGACGTGTTTCCATCACCTGGCTTGAAGAGAATCAATTACATCAGATGCATGTGTGTAGTAAACAGGAAGTAAAAGTCGCCAACTCACAGGGTCCACACTTCTCAGGTTAATGGAGAGAAGTTATCAGCAACGTGTTGCTACTATCGGGAAAGTTATACCAACTAGTTTTAACGATGTTGCATGCTGTCTGGAGATGTAGAGAAAGAAATGTAATTCTCTTCACATTAAGGGAATAACTGAGAATACACTGACAGCGGGAGGAGGGTCCAGCTGCAGTCGCTCTGGTATCGGTATCGGTACCATTCAGACAGTGGGAACAGCTGATCAACACGTGAGGTAAATGTTCGCTAAGTCAGAACTTATTCAACCAATGTCTCCAAATCTCTCCTTTTGCGCATTAACTCTTTTTTGAAAAAACAAACAAAAAAAAATAAAAAACACCTCAGGCGAGTGTATCAACTTTTATGCAAATTAGAGGAAGTTTTTTCAAATCATGCCATTTCCATTCACCTTTTCTAATGCGATACTTCAAAATGTGAATTAAAAAACCTTGATGGAAACACGGCTAGTGAGTGGGACGAACCCAACACTAACCTCCCCCCTCACGACTGCAGACAGGCACCAGTTCTCCAGGACCCTGCACAAAAAGTGGGTAAAGGAAAACTCCTGATCCAGCAAGAAAATCTTTCTATTTTCTTTCTTTTCAATAGAAGAAAAGGAGAAGATAGGAGAAGAGCTGACCTCCTGCTGACCTGGAAAAAGGTTCAACTAAAGTCTGAGACCAAGATCCTCTAAATTGGTCTTATTTTAAATCGTCCTGATTGTCTGAAGGTCTTTCAAAGTGGTGAAATTTTATTTCTTGTTTTGTTTCAGCGCAGTTCTAAAGCCAGTTCTGTAGCTTTCTAGAGCCAAAAGAGAAGTTAAATGAATCAATGGGTTCTTGAGAACCGGGTCAGGTTCTGTTTTCACACTTGGTCTGTAAGTAACTCTGAACCAATCACAGCCATTTTTACGTAAGAAATAAAGTTAAAAGAAACGTTTTCTATTTTATTCAGAATCTGTTTGTGCTCACATTTAAAGGTTTATATTCCTGCTCATCAAAATATCCTGAACTATGATTTATTCCTGTTTTTATTCCACAGAAAATACCAAATACACAACTAAAACCTTTAGATGGTGTGACAACACAGTTGAGTTGTTTTTATTGCTTTCTGGTTTCAAACCCTGTTTGTATGTAATAAAACGATTCAGTAACTATGTCTTTTGAATTAGATGATGTAATAACATTTAAAGGGGTTAGATATGCAAGCGCAGACTTCTGTTTGTGAAGAATATTGATTTAGCGCTTTGAATTTGAGTTGTTTTTATTGCTTTCTGGTTTCAAACCCTGTTTGTATGTAATAAAACGATTCAGTAACTATGTCTTTTGAATTAGATGATGTAATAACATTTAAAGGGGTTAGATATGCAAGCGCAGACTTCTGTTTGTGAAGAATATTGATTTAGCGCTTTGAATTTTTTGCACTACATAGCACGGTGGTGCTGTGGTTAGTGCGGTCATCTCACAGGAAGAAGGTCGTAAGTTTGCCTCCCAGCCTTTCTGTATGGAGTTTACATGTTCTCCCTGTGCACATGTGGGTTTTTTCAGAGTATTCCGGTTACCATAAACCCCACCCCCATCCTAAGATAAAGAAAAATGTTTGGGTGATTGATAACTCTAAATCAGGGGTGTCAAACTCCTGTCCTCGAGGGCCGCTATCCTGCATGTTTTAGAGGTTTTCTTGCTCCAACACACCAGATTTTGATCGCTGGGTAATTAACAGGCTTCTGCCCAATTTGAAGAGTTAATTCAATCACTGAATCAGGTGTGTTGGAGCTGGAAAACCTCTAAAACATGCAGGATAGCGGCCCTCGAGGACTGGAGTTTGACACCCCTGCTCTAAATTATCCCTGGTATGAGCGAGTATGTGAATAGTCATTTGTCTCTGTATGTCCCTGTGATGGACATGTGACCTGTCCAGGGTGTCCCGCCTCTCGGACAGCGACAGGCACCAGCTCCCCCATGACACAGAAAGAAAAAAGTGGGTAAAAAACTGGACAGATGAATAATGTTGCTCTAGTTACCAGAAGAAAGACTCTAGTTTTGAGTGAATGAATAATGAACTTCATAGAAATTGGAGAAATTAATCCTTGTAGATTATAATCTGGAAGCAGGAATCACTATTTGGATTCCTGATACTTTTCCACAGATTATCCCACTGGAATAAACCCACTCAGTAACAGCACTGGCTCCTCCTCTCTCTAGTCCTCATCTACAGGTCTAAGCCTCGTACCCGGTGGACCGGCGCCGCTGGTGGTTCCAGATGTCGTCTCTGTGTTCGGGCCGACAGAACAGCCGGGACGACTGGGCCAGACGTTCTCGGCGCTCCCGCTCCAGGCCCACTTTGGAGAACTGAGAGGAGGACGAGGACTGTGCTCTGTTGTCATGGAGGGCAGAGGAGAAGAGCTGACCTCCTGCTGACCTGGAAGAAGATTCAACCAAAGTCTGAGACCAGGATCCTCTAAAGACATCAGACTGTGGCACCAGGAGATAATCTCATGAGTTCTTTATAGAAGAAAGTTTACTACAGGAGATTTCTACAAGAACAAACTTTAGATTTCTGGGTCCAATCTGAATATATTTTAGTTTTATTACCAACTAATCTCATCTGCTTATTTTAAGATGATAAAAAATCCAATATCTCAATATGTTGTTATTTCAAGTTATTTTGATTAATTATAGGAAAGAAAAGCCCAGGGTTTTCAGCTTTACATTGCATGACTTAATAAAAATGATCAGGGGACTCATGCATTAACAGTGCGTATGCACAAAAAACTTGTGTACGCCATTTTCCACGCAAAACTCCAGATGTATCAAAACTCAACTGAACGTGGAAATGTGCGCAGCCCCACGTCAACTCCAGGGCTGGTGTACGCACGTTTCTGTGGGTTTGGTTTTATTGGAGGCACTTAGAGGTGATTCTGAGAAACTGTTCATGAAGTGAAAATGATTATTGTTCACAGCAGACACACATGATTAACAATTATTAATACATGGACACATGGACGCAGTTAGATAAAAGACACGCAAAGTTGTGCCAAAAATACATTCAACAGGAACTGATTCAGCCTTACTGGAGGATATAATAAATAGTGAAACACGCAGAGCTTTAATTTACAAACAGATATAATTTTCTGATGACGAGTAGCTCATCAGCCGTTTTCAGGAATAATCATTTTTCAGTTTGGAACTACTGCGCTCTGGAGCGCGACGCAGCGTGCACCACGCGTGCATGTGCAGCAGCGATCAAACTGGGGTTCCACAGGAGCTTTCCAGAGGGAGCTGGCAGACCCATCAGGACTGTGCCAGTCCAGTCCACCCAAAACAGAGTCATGACCAATGGAATCGTCTCATCCATCTGATTCTAAAGGCTGAGTTATGATCGCACTCTGGAGCGCACACCCTCGCCAGCAGTAGAGGTGTTTGGCATTTACTTTGTTGTAATTTCTCCTAAATGGCACGTGGAAGTACACTTTACAACTTGTGAAAATGCTGTAAGTAGGAGAGCAAAAGCTTGACAGACAGACAGACTGCGTACAAAGGCTGCGGTGCGCGCAGCCTTTGTGGAGACTCTCCAACATCACGTCATATGAACTCTACTGAGACACAGAGACTCGTTTCTTAATATCAGCTATGAAATAAAATAAGATCTATGTTCTACCAAACACTTAAGTTCCTCTATGTTTACAGTAATTATGGTAATAAACTCGTGCGCAAAGTTAATATTTTCAGACTCAGAATAGATAGATGAGCCAGTTGCGCAACGCAGCAGCGTGCGCGCGCGCACACACATACCACACACAATCACATGTTCTTTACATGACAAACATATTCTTATTTTTACTTAGGATTTTTTTTCTCACTCACATTATATTAAATTCATTATTTCCCTGACTCTAGAAATCATTTCTGATCGCGCAGGGATCAAACAAACGTGTCCTTCACACATACAGGAAGTAATTTGCATCTGTTTAACATATGTTAATGAAGGCGTGTCGGGAGGTGTCTCACATGCGCTCAGCTCCACGTTAATTGTGATGTACAAAAGAAATGTGCGTGGATTCAGGCGTACGCACAGTAGGTCTAAAACCTCTGAAATCACTGACTTTAATGAAAAGATAAATCAGTCATTAAACAGTTGCTGCTACAGTTTTCTAACCACAGCAGCTCCACATATAAACATATTACAGAAAACAGAAGCAGACTCTCTTTCCTCAGTTCTGACAGAGACCTGATGAGATATTTCACCTGCTGAGGCGAGAATTAAACATGACGACTCAGAAACATGACAGGCGACATGACGATGCTCCTGAATAACTCAGCAGAAAATCTGTCAGCATTTTGCTTTGATTCCGACCAACAGAAATCTGAGAAACTGAAACGGGTTAGTTTACAAATGTATGTTCTTGTTAGCCTCTCTGTCAGATTAAAGTTAGCTGTAATCTCCCATTTTACAACCATAACCCGTTTTCGTTCTTAAAATTGTCTTAAAAGCTTTCCAGGTTTGGCAAGTTGCAATTATTTTCTGGAAAACAACTAAAGAAGTTAAATATGATTTATCATCATTGTTCCTGTTTATTGAAATTTCTCAGTGAAAAAAAACATCTTTGTTTTGATTTGTTATATTCAACACTTTACAAACTCCTTTCAACTGATTGATCGGTTCAATTAAAAAAGAAAAAAATAAAGACTCACCTGCTTTTAGTGATTCGATGAGGGCCAGTATCAGTTTGCTGATGAAGACAGAAAGAAGATGAGGTTTTTATTTCAGCACTCGGTGAACACATACGAGCAGAAACATACTATAAATTGGGTATAAAGTCATGTGGGGAGGAGGGGGCGGAGCCTGTTACTGCTAGGTGAATCACTGCAGCATGTAACAGAACAAGTATTATCATCTTTTACCTTTGAAATTTGTTTATTTTGGGTCACTAGTATAGCCCTGCACTATGTGAAAACATCCAGAAACACCATCATCATCTCTGGACCCAAGCTTGTTTACAATAAACAGAGGAAAACAGAAAACTGTTTTTGCCGTTGGACAAATCCAAATTATTTTTTTTTTAAACCAAGAATATCACATCCTTCGTACTAAAGAGGATGGGAACATCTGGCCTGTTATCAGCAATCAATTCCAAAATCTGCCTCTCTGATGGTATGGGGGTACATTAATGCCTATAGAATGGGCAGCTTACACATAGAAATGCACCATTAATGCAGAAAAGTACAGACAGGCTTTAAAAATGTTTGGGCACCCCTGGTCTAGAACCACCTTTTGTGACCTGCTCCTCCTCTGGGCTGTGTCTCCAAACTGAGCCTCCTCATCACAGAGCACACACACCCAACATACTGCCCAACACTAACAAAAACAAAGAGAGCCTAACCAAAGATAACTTTGTCCTACAGCCAGTTCTGAGTTAGCCTGGTAAAAACCAGTCTCTTGTCTTTGCTTCATACAGAGGGTCTGGACTCTCAATTATTGAGAAATGATTTCTTACTGGAGGGGTGGCCTCTGTTGACGTTTAAAACGATTGGATCTGATTTTACCCAGTCACTAATGCTTTGGCTGAGAGGTATGTAGCACTCCAGCTCGACTGTGAAGGAAGCAAGCTAAGGAGCTGACATGAAACTGCGTGTGCTCTAAACAACCATCCCCTACTGAGAGGAGAGACGTATCAAACTAAATGATGCTGCAGGCTTTGAGAGACAAATTTGATCTAATATTGTCAACACAGACTAGCTTCATTCACCTCCTCTGCTGCCATTGCTAAACTACAGACAGACAAAAAGAGCAGAGAATGTCATCGTTCACAACTCCTCCTTCTGTTCTCTGATTGGTCCAGTTGAAATTCTACCAGAGGAATCCTCGTCTATGGGAGAAATCTCAGATGGAGCAGAGAAGATTATCAAGCAGAATTGTGTGTGAAGGCAAGGGCCAGGCTATGTGTGAAGTGTTGTACCTTGTAATGGCTGCACTGTGGTGTGCTGCCGTTAACGTGGTAATACTCCACCAGCCTCTCAGCCAGAGCGATGCGGCCCAGCAGGTTCTCAATGAAATGCTGGATCCGAACTTTGCCACTGGTCTCCTGCCGAGCCGCTGCCTCCAAGAACTTCTGGATGGTTAAAACCTCCCTGCAAATGAAGAGTGATAAAAATGACGCAGGCCCAACAGGTGGAAGAGCCTCCTACAGCTCCAGATGCTCTCACCTCTCTCTGCGCTCCAGCTCGTTCTCCGAGGCGTTCAGCTGCTCCTTCAGCGCAGCGATCACCATGACGGCCACATCTACCTGCCGGCTCAGGGACCTCTCCCTGTCGGCCACCTCCTGCCGCTCCTGGGCCAGGTGCTGGGAGTGAGCGCGCTCGCAGAGCAGCTCTGTGTCAGTCCTGGCCAGCTCGGTGCTGAGCTGGGCCAGCCGGCGCTGCATGGTGCTGTCGGCGGCCCGCAGGATCCGGGCCAGCCGTCGACGCACTGCCGCCGAAGCCGCTGCCGTCTCCACTCCGGAGAAGGAGCTCTGAGCTGCGGGAGACAGGAAGCACAGGAGTGACTGCAGATACAGACTGGGAGCTTTCATACGTCCACTAAAGAGATCAAAACCCAGACGCACCAACCAGGTCCAGGTCCTGGTCTTGGTCTGGGTTCAGGTCTAGAGAAGCTGGAGCGGGGAACAGGAGGTAATGATGTTGGGGGCACATGTCAGATTTTCTAATGGATACTTTTGTGTCCTGATCATCTCTACTTCCACGTTTGTCTTCACCGTAATCTTCCTCCTCCTCCTCTTCTCCTGTATCGTCATCCTCCTCCCCTCCCTCCACCTCTTCCTCCGCCTGCGTCCTCACCCCCACCCTCTGGGTGCGCCTCCTCACAGAGCTGTAGGGCTGCAGGTCTCTGCCGTCTCTGCTGTCGCTGAGGGAGCGAACGTGAGGCGGTCTGACGGCCCCGTGCTGCCCCCTGCGGGTCGGGAGGCTCATGTCCTGCCAGGGAATGGCCGCCGTCAGCGGGTCGGGGAGTTTCCCGGTGATGCTGAAACCTCCGGAGGTCAGGTCTGGTGAGCAGTACGAGTGTCTGTATTCCAGGTGGGCGCGGAGTGAGGCCAGGCTGTGGAAGCGCTCCAGCTCGTCGCAGCGGGGACAGCGGAACGGGAGCGAGCAAGAGGCGACAGAGTGTAGGACGGCGCCACAGGCCTGACCGTTCCTCTCCAGGTGGAAGGAACCAGAACCTCTGGAACACAACTTCTGCTGCATCACTTTACACCTGAGATACAGGAAAACAGACAGGAGCAGATATGATCAGGAAGATGAGGAATAAAACTTTTACTGATGCTTTAAATACTGAAAACACCCCTTAATATCAGGTTTTTAAACAAATAGCGAACATCTTAAATTAGTTTAATTATTTTAAATAAAATTTAACAATAGGCGTGTAAGAAAATATCGATACACTGAAATATTGCGATATTTCATTTCCCGATACTGTATCGATATTCTAAAGCCCTGTATCGATTTTTTATTAAGGTTTAAAATGTCAACTTTCCTGCCAGCCATTCATTTTATGTTGTAGTTCAGCCTCTGACCACTAGTTGGCAGCAGTGAGCCAGCCATTTGGTTCCTCTACCTCTTGAGTGCCAGAGAGTAAGAGAGCATTAGCATTGTGAGTAAACATTAGCTTCATGCTCCGATAGCTGAATCTGAGCGGAAAAGACCGACACCCTCTGCCTTCTAAGCTGAGGTAAGGTTACAAACAGTTACTTATCTGTCAGAATGTCTGTATTTTAAGATAAATTAAGTGTTTTGTGAGCTCTTTTTTCCAACTGTAGTCAGCTTTCACGTTACGCATATAGCGCATGCGTCTATCACCTCGAGCGAGCTCGGCACTCCCCCGTGACATAAATGTCCGGCTGATGATCGCATCAAAGTCCATATACTTTATCCTGCTGTGTTCGCTTCAAAAACATTTTAACTCGTTTAGCTTCTCAATTTCTTAACTGGTTTTCTTCAGGACCTGCCCTGCTGTTAACTGGTTTTCTTCAGGACCTGCCCTGCTGTTCGACCCATAGTTCTACAAATCATGTTCTGGATGCAGGTCAGCTGATCCCAGAAACTCTGTGTGCAGCAGCTTCATATCATCTGTTTACTGAACTTTATGACAACATAAAGGCTATTGTTAAGTGTTGGGTGACCATATTGTAAATTAATATTAAAAACTAAAAGCTGCAAAAAATATATTTTCAAACTATTTATTGGCAAATTTTGTCTAATAATTGAAAATATGGATGAAACAAGAAATATGAAACAAATAAAATAAAACACATACAAAGCACAACACAGCTAAATGTATCAAAAGCATGTCAATATAATATTAGAATTTTCTAAGACAATGAATTTTGGTTTTTCATTTTTGTTTTCTTCCTTCCAGTAAGAGGTTTTTATTTAATAGAATTTTTGGACCAAAAATATCGCAATATATCACCTTGTTTACAGTAACAAAATATATCGGGATATATCGTATCGTGACCCCTCTGTCATGATATGTATCGTATCGCCAAATTCTTGCCAATACACAGCCCTAGTTAACAAACCAACTGCAAATTCTCTCATTGCAGTTGCCCAACATTTTCTCCACTGTGGTTATTGATGTGCTTTCTCAGGTCCGTTTTGTTTATCAGACTGATGCTGACAAAATGCATAAATCAAACATTTGAGCCAACCATTTATTGCATTTTTTAATTTTTTTATTTATTTGCAAATATGCCTATTAAACAGGCTGTTATTAATGTGCAAATTTCCCCACTGTGGGATCAAGTTTTATCTTATCTTATCTTATCTTGATGTCAATAAATTTGCAATATATTGTGCAGTCCTAGCTGAGAATGAATCTTAGCTATTTCCACAACAAAGTTTAACTTGTTAACTTTAAAGTGCCTGTGACATCAAATTTTTGTAATAAATTGAATGTATTTTTGAAAAAATAACATTGATAACATACTGTAAAACAGATTTTACACATCTGAGATGAACAGTTGAGATACTCACATGTAAAGAAACAGGAAGTGATGTCAAAGGGGAATTTCTGAATGTAAACAGAGCATTGCTAAAATGGCTAACACAGACTGTAGAGACGAATCTGAGTTTTCTTTAGATTATTTTAATCACTATCATAGAGAGATGAGGCAGAGTCATAGTTCAAATAATAATGTTTCAATAAACAAAAACCGGGAGTTTTCTTTCTCAAAGAGTTCCCCTTTGATGTCACTTCCTGTCTCACTTTAGCTGAGCCAAATTCAAAAGAAAATAGGCCAATTATGTGACATAATGCGTAAAATCATGTGTGTTATGCCACGTGTCTTGAATATAAAAATGTAATTTATTTGACTTTTTGTATGTCATGAATATGCATGTCACAGGCACTTTAACATTACCAAGTATTTTTTTCTCCTCTATGGTTGATTAGCTGTGGTGATATTTTGAGTAGAGTTAACTTCAAAAGTTTTTTTTAGAAATACATGTATACCCAATAATTATTTTCTGATGGCTTCATTAAAATTAATTATAGAAAAAAAGGGGCAGATATTATAAGTTTTTTCTTCTTTCTGCCTCCTTTCATTTCAATTTGATTTGTATACTTTTTTGTGTATTTATGTTGTGTATATCTTTTGTTTTTAATGTGTATAAAATCTTTGGTTTTAAATTAAATTAATAAACAGTTTAAAAATATGTCTGCTGGTAGATGAACATTTTGCTTACAGACAGACAGAACTATTGAAAAGAGTAAAAACAAAGTTTAAAACAAACATTTTAAACATCTGTTGTTGAGTCCAGATAATACAAGTTGCAGATGTATTAGAACATTTTGCCATGCTATCTGTTCTGCTGAGCTATTGTTTAATTTGCAATGACAGTTTAATTTCTAATAAACCTACATTTTCCTCACTTCCTCTTCTGTGATCGATCATCTACACCAGACAATCAAGGCCAGTAAGAATCAGCTGGACTAAACTTGAACACATGATACTTGAAATGGATTATAATTTACTGCTGTCCAAGCATCCATCATCTATACCCACTTCTTCCTTTCAGGGTCACTGGTGCCCAAATCCAGCAGTCACAGTGTGAGGGGTGGGGTACACCCCTGATAGGTCGTAAGTCCATCACAGGGCCACACATAGAGACAAACAACCATTCACTCTCTCACTCACACCTAGGGACAATTTAAAGTTACTAATTAACCTAACAGTCATGGTTTTGGTCTGTGGGAGGAAGACCTGGAGAAAACCCACGCATGCATGGAGAGAACAGGCAAACTCTACACCGGGCTGGGATTTGATCCAGCAACCTTCTTGCTGAGAGGCAACAGCTCTACCAACTGAGCCACCGTGCCGTTGTTCATGCAGCCTTTTCAATATTGTAAACATACACACATTTCATAGTTTGTGTCAAACTGTGATAGTTTTGGTATTTTTCATCATCATGTCTTGTGACAGGCTGTTAGTAACAAAGAGCCTCATGAGCCAATTTTTAACTTTGCTCTTACATCGACAACTCTGGTTCATCCCCTAAGTAAAAAATATCAAATTACATTTACTATTAAATCATACTGGGTATGAACTTTGTGTATGTAATTATTTACATTTTTATTTTTACTTTTATGTGTGTTTATTTCATGTATTGTACATTTTAAATCCCATCCGTTACTTAGTAAACCTAGTTTACCTAATTTCCCTCTGGGATCAATAAAGTATTTTGAATTGAATTGAATTAAAAACATTACAAACGTAAACATGAATAAACAAAACGCTGAACCACAACTACTTAAGTGACTGTATTTATTTCTTACCAGTCAGTTGGTGTATGATCTGGCTAGAAGTGATGATGTGTTTTCTGATAAATAAACCCATAAATACTGAGTATAAACTCCGTCCACTCAGCAGGCTGCTTTGTTCATCTGCATGAAGTGAAACTCAGCAGACATGCACCTGTCACCTGTTAACTGTCAGGCACCTGAACCTCCACCTCAACTTTTGTTCAAGTTAAACTAAAAAACAAAGCTGCTGTAACTCAAGTTAAAGGAAGGAAGCTGCTTCATCATCTGGTAGCTGTGTTAGCTCAGAGGTATTTAAACCTGCGGTCTGTGCTGCTGAGTTTAAAACATGTGTTTGCTCTGTGAGTTAAAACAAACCTGCCATCATTTAATAGGAGGCCTTGTTTAATTTAGACAAGCATCAGGGTCTTACTAGAGCTGTAGTAGCTGTAGGCTAACTAGTTATCATAACTAACTCTATACCAGGATGTGATCATAAAGAGAGAGCATCGTTAACTCCCAAACTCCAGTCTGAAAACATGTCAGAGAACCAACAAGTGGACCGGGTCTAATTTAAACATACAGGCTGAGAAAAATGATACATTTCTATATGCATTTTTCTTATAAATGTACATAATTTATCTGATAACTGTAATTTTGGTTTCAGTAGACCAGCTACAGCGGGTAAAATAAGTATTGAACACGTCACCATTTTTCTCAGTAAATATATTAC
>NW_013952645.1:505970-507601 GCF_001266775.1 Austrofundulus limnaeus | reverse complement strand
ACCAGCTGATATTAACTTGCACTGACAAGGAGCAGGCTTGCTTTCTAATTACTGAGAGAGTTCAGCTGGTGTCTTGGCTTTCCATGCCTTTTTACACCTCCCTTTCTTCACGTGTTCAATACTTATGTTACCCGCTGTATAAACACAACAGCTGATTATTCATCCATCTCAGTTGTTTATTACAAAATGACAATAGGAAATTATGTCACATTAAAATTAGCAGCTATTCTTTTTTAAATAGGATTTATTTAATCAATCAAATTAGCAGCTGTCTTAATTTTTAAGTAACAGTTCAGTTATTTTAAATAAGCCATATGATCAGTTTAAATTATGATTTAATAATAATATTTGTTCAATGTGCAATATTTTATGATGGTCTAACTGCTGTTTCTTTAGGGGGAAAGTGTATGCAAGTTTTCAAGCACATTTCTTATGTTTGTTGAAAGTTAAGCGAGTTAATTTTAAAAATGAGATCCTGTCAGATGGAATTGTTTCACCTACACTCCATAATTTATAGATTAAATCATCAAACAAAACCAAAGCTGTGTGTAAATGCTTTGTTGAGGTTAAATCTAGCCATTTAAATGCCAACATTTGATCAAGTAATCAGTTTGATCTGAGAGGGTAAAAAAAAGGACCCAAAATCCAAAGAACAACTCTGAAAGACCATAAGAAAACCTGCACAATGACCGTTTCTAAACAAACGACTGTGGACAATATTAAAGAAAGACTGAGATTAAACAAAAGAGAATTAATGTTAAAGATTAATATGACAGGACGAATATGAAGTTAGAACTGACAGCAGGAACAAACCTGTTTCCAGTTTAACATGTAACAAATTAATCAATGTTTCACATACTAGTAAAAACAAGATTTAAAGAATATTACGGTAATATAATCACACTATCCATAATTGCTAATTTAGCAATGATGCACACTTCCAGCATCATGTAAAAATAATATACATTTAATTTTAGGTGAAAAGATTATATTTCTCTCTGAGCAAACACTAATTCAACCAACAGAACAGACTGACGGACAGCAGCTTTTCACCAAGCGTTAATCAGCACAATATAACATTTTCATGTTTCATTTCCTTCAGCCAGCAGAGTAACAGGTCATTCTGTCCTCCTACAGTCTGAGCCGTTTCACCTGGCGGAGGCTAACAGTTAGCTCAGATAAAAGCAGCCTGGATCACCGCGGAGGATGCACCGGGTTGAACGAGTCGTTCTTACCGAGTGAAGCTTCTCGGTTGGGTTTAAATAAACCTCCTGACTGACCGTAACACCGCGGAGGAGTCATGTCGCAGACGGACACACGGAGAACCGCATGATGTCATTCACGACAAGCTAGCAGTGCAGCGGCTAAATACATCCGGTCAGGGCTTTCAGAATAAGACAGCCTGGAACAAGCCACATCCGGTCAGGCCTTTCAGAATACAACAGATGCTAGAACACAGAGCTGAATATCACTAGCTCCATAGAAAGGAATACGGATGTCTATGACTAGCTCAGCCATATAATATTTTCAATAAATTAATAATGATCTTAATTTTGTTCAACAATCTTGGAAAATAGCAATTTTGTTGTTATTATTATTCATAGTTTTTATGATTTCTACATCATCAGTAC
>NW_013952645.1:499504-502520 GCF_001266775.1 Austrofundulus limnaeus | reverse complement strand
GCAATACACCAGACCCAACAATTCAGAAGAGCTAAAAGCCACTATTAGAGCAACCTGGGCTATCATAACACCTGAGCAGTTAAAAAAGTTAGACGTTATTCAAGCCAGAGCAATGAGAATTTGTTTAGGGGCAGTTAGATCAACACCAATATGTGCTTTACTAGTAGAGTCAGGAGAAATGCCATTATGCATTAGAAGACAGCAGCTAATGGTCAATTATTGGATAAGTTTAAAAGGACATAATGCAGATCGCCCGGATAGAAAGTATTAGAAAAGTGTTGGGAAAGAGGAAAGAAACAAATTGATAGTTTTGGGTGGGTTGGTGATGATAGAGCGAAAATTTTTAATGTATATAATAAGGAATTTAGTCCAACTGTTTTGTGGCTTTTGAGACCTACATGGACTTGGCAATATATTAATGTAGACAGAACACTAACACATACTGTATTAAGAAAAGGAACACGCTAGACATTTGCTAAGAATTTTATAATCAAATGCAGAATAAATATAATTACTTGCAAATTTATACTGATGGGTCGAAAGACCCCAAAAGTGAAGCAACCAGTATAGCCGTAGATGATTCCTGATTTAAAGATTAGTATTTCAAAAAGAGCATCTGATTGAGTGTATTCGCAGTAGAATTATGTGCTATTTTGGTAGCTTTAGAATGGGTGGAGGAAACTAATAGGAATAAAATATTAATAGTTTGTAGTGACTCTCTATTTGCGTTGATGAGTATCGGAATGGGACGTACAAAAAATCATCAAAATATTTTATATGAGATTATGGCGGTTCATCATAGGTTATGTGAACAAAATAAAAATGTTTTATTATTCTGGACTCCTGCTCATGTAGGTATTATGGGGAATGAAAGAGCAGACAGGCCGGCTAAGGAGGAGATCAAAAAAGATGATATTGATATGCAAATAAAATTATCTAAATCTGAAGGCAAAAGTATAATCTGGAAAGAAAGCAATAAGATATGGGAAGTTGGGTGGGAAAATGAAATAAAGGGAAGACATTTATTTAGGATTCAAAATACAGTCAATGTAGAAAGGATCAGAGGAATAAACAGGAGGGAGGCGATAATTATAAATAGAGTAAGAACCGGGCATAGTTTCCTAAATGGAAATCTTTTTAAGATGGGGAAACACCTTACTGGTTTATGTAGATGGTGTGATGATGTAGAGACAGTAGAACATGTTTTGGTTAAATGTGGGAAATATGCAAGCCACAGAAGATTATTAAAAACGGAACTAGGTGTTAGTAGGGAATTGAAATTTGAGAAGGTGATCGAACAACTGATTAATATTGAGGGGATAAAGAAGATATTTCGTTTTTGACAAAACACTGGGATCTTTAAGAGAATCTGAGGTGTAGTTCGTAGGAGTCAATAGAGGGCAGTAGTGCAACATTAATGGATGCAAGCAGCCGTTAAAACCTAAAGAAGAAGAAGAAGAAGAACAGTCTTTGTCAGATCCTTGTTCTCTGTTTACTGTTGTCTCATGCCAAGCCAAGAATCTTGTTTGCTGCCACGTCAGCGCTTTTGTTTTCGTTGCTTTAATAAACCTTTTTTGCCACCCTCACTCAGTCTTGCATCCTGGGGGTTCAAACCAACTAAGCTCAACCGTAACAGGTTCTTGATGTTTTAGAATATCCTGAATTAGTATCAGGTAACAGTTTTATTCTTTTTTTAGATTTTCAAAAAGCATTTGACTCGATATAACATGAATTTATTTTTAAAGCACTAAATTTGTTTGGTTTTGGAGAAAATTTCATAAAATTGATCCGTACCCTATGCTCATGGAAATAGTTCAGTTAAATTACTTCATGGAACTACTACAAGATTTAAAATAGAACACAGGATTCGTCAAGGAGGCCCAGTGTCACCTTTTTAATTTCTTCTCCCTATGCAAATCTTAGCTACTTTTTTTTTCAAAGAATAGTATTCTTAAAGGCCTCTCAGATGCAGGAAATACTATACTGTTGAGTCAACTAGCTGATGACACAACTCTGTTTTTAAAAGACAAATCTCAAATTGACATTGCACTTAAACTCCTAAATACTTTTTCCACTAGCCTCTGGTCTTAATTTAAACTTATCTAAATGTGAACTTCTTCCAGTCAAAAATTGCCATGAGTCATCATTGTCAGGAATTCCTGTGAAATCTGTTGTGAAATACCTTTGTATCACTATAGTTAAAACTCTAACTGCAAGAACAAGTAAAATTTTTGATCCAATTTTGCCCTCTTTTCAACAGAGATTTAATTTATGGTTAAAGAGAAACCTGACAATAAACTGGTCGAGTCCTGTTTAAAACAGAAGGTCTTTCTCCTCTTGTCTATACAAGTTCAGTGCTTGATGTTCCCAATAGCCTCTGCACAAAAATAGATGGAAAAACAACTCATCTCATTAGAATGTGATGATTAATAAACTCAGCTCAGATGGGTTCAATGTTTTAGATTAGGTCTTTTGCTGCTGTTGCATGTTGAAAGAATGTTGCATTGTGTGTGTGTGTGTGTGTGTGGTGGGGTTGGTTGGTTTGGTGTTAGGCAAACGGCAGACATGACACACGTTATCTCACCTCCATGTTGCTGGGCTGTGGATGATCTTCTTTAGCGCTGGCCTTCTCATTCTCAATGGTGTCACTAGGCTCCACCTCCAGGGTGATGGTCTTGCCAGTGAGGGTCTTGACCAAGATCTGCATGCCACCCCTAGACGCAGGACCAGGTGAAGGGTAGACACCTTCTGGATGGTGTAGTCGGACAGGGTGCGGCCATCTTCAAGCTGCTTGCCGGTGAAGATCAGCCTCTGCTGGTCAGGAGGGATGCCTCCTCGTCCTGGATCTTGGCTTTGACATTTTCAGTGCTGGCCTCGGCAACGCTGTCCATTTGTCCATCATCAGTCCAGTTCTCGGGTCTCGGCGGTTGGGAGTGGACTCGGAAAGAGCAGAGGACCATCAGGAAAACCAAAACTCCCCCGTCACAAAAAAAACAAGCACACACACACACACACA
>NW_013952645.1:496515-498480 GCF_001266775.1 Austrofundulus limnaeus | reverse complement strand
TGGAAGGAATGACCGGGCCCGGGCCACCCCACCCCCACCAGGCCGCACCTACAGGAGGTGACGCTGCGCGGCTGAAAACAGGAAAGTCCCAAATACGCTCCATTAAATATTCCCGAAAATCAAAGAGACTAAAACATGTTATTAAAAATGTTTCACATACAAACAAACAAACTTTTATCATTCTTCTTGATTTAAGCTTTGAATCACGTTCCACTAAGCGATCCCGGAAAATGGCCGAAACAGCCACTGTCCGGGAAACCAACTTATAAAGACTCCCATACCCGCAGACACTTTTTTCACGACTGTCAGCTCCATATTTGTTTATCATGGCCTGTGCTCAAAAGGAAAACCCACTGGTCGCATTCTTTGGCTGAAAACTCGGGCCCAGCGCCCTACCTAACGACATTCTATAACGAGATGTCGGGACCGCGGTCACTTGGAATGACTTCAAGCCTACAAATGTCTCCTCAAATAGAAACAAGACAGAAAAACAACATTTCCCCTCAGCAGTTTAAACATATTTTAACCTGCCTACGCTCACCATAGACAACACAACTGTCCTCTTGGCTACATTAAAACAGAAAGCTGAGCTCCCTGTTTTGACTCGATATGGAATAAAAACGCTCCCATAATCTACCTCGGCTAGCGTCAATTCAGCCTCAGAAAAACCAGACCAGCGGCTAACAATTTACAATTGCAATGTGTGTAAGCCGAAAAATTGGCCGTAGCTCTTTTGCATAAGGTGCTAATGAAAGTATTAGCTCACCGTGCTTCTGTCGACAGACAGGTACTTTTTCAGCTTCAGTCCCAAAGACTACCCACAGCGGTCGAGGTATGACAGATCACAAAACCCGGACACGATCAGAAGACAAAAAACAGGTCAGCCTCTCCAGCCTCCATGTTCCGGTGGATGTCGAGAGAAACAATCGACCGCTGCGGGCCGTCCTCCGGTCCTTGAAGCCGCCATTTAGACAAAGCCAATTTCTGTCGTGGTATGAAAGCAGAAACACGTTGGAATAATGCCAGAAAAATCTGCGTGTATGGTCGTAATAAAAGATTTAATTCTGAGCAACAAACAAACTCTCAGATACATCAGAGTCCTATGGACCTAAACCAGAAAGTCTAACATACAAGCGTATACTGGCCCTAAACTGCACATTCTCAGATACAATAGAGACCACTGTTCCTGACCTGGACAATCTCAGATACATCAGAGTCCTGTGGTCCTAAACCAGAAAGCCTAAGATACAAGAGTCTACTGGCCCTAAACCGAACATTCTCAGATACAACAGAGTCCTTTGGTCCTGAGCCGGATATTCTCAGATGCTTCATGGTTCTCTGGTCCTGAGTCGTACAATCTCAGATACATAAGAGTCCTCTGGTCCGAAACCAGAAAGTCTCAGATACAAGAGTCTACTGGCCCTAAACCGCACATTCTCAGGTACAACAGAGTCCACTGGTCCTGAGCTGAACAGTGTCAGACACTTCATGGTCCTCTGGTCCTGAGTCGTACAATCTCAAATACATCAAAGTCCAATGGTCCTGAGCCAGATATTCTCAGAAACATCAGAGTCCACTGGTCCTGAGCCTGATAATCTCAGAAACATCAGAGTCTACTGGTCCTGAACTGGACAATCTCAGATACAACAGAGTCCACTGGTCCTGAGCTGGACAGTCTCAGATACTTCAGTGTCCTCTGGTCCTGAGCCGGATATTCTCAGATACTTCATGGTGCTCTGCTCCTGAGTCATACAAACTCTGATACATCAGAGTCCAATGATACTGAGCCGGATAATCTCAGAAAAATCAGAGTCCACTGGTCCTGAGCCAGATAATCTCAGAAACATCAGAGTCCACTGGTCCTGAGCCGGATAATCTCAGAAACATCAGAGTCCACTGGTCCTAAACCGGATAATCTCAGAAACATCATAGTCCACTGGTCCTGAGCCGGATAATCTCAGAAAC
>NW_013952645.1:493728-495807 GCF_001266775.1 Austrofundulus limnaeus | reverse complement strand
AGAGTCCTCTGGTCCTAAACCAGACAGTCTCACAAGAGTCCTATCCTAAACCGGAGAGAATCAAATACAAAAGAGTTCACTAGATCAAAAACCAGACATTCTCATATACAACAGAGTCCACTGGTCCTGAGCTGGACAGTCTCAGATACTTCAGCGTCCTCTGGTCCTGAGCCGGATATTCTCAGATACTTCATGGTCCTCTGGTCCTGAGTCTTACAATCTCAGATACATCAGAGTCCACTGGTCCTGAGCAGGATGATCTCAGAAAAATCAATGTCCACTGGTCCTGAGCCGGATAATCTCAGAAAAATCAGAGTCCACTGGTCCAGAGCCGGATAATCTCAGAAACATCAGAGTCCACTGGTCCTGAACTGGATTTTCTCAGATACTTCATGGTGCTCTGCTCCTGAGTCATACAATCTCTGATACATCAGAGTCCAATGATACTGAGCCGGACAATCTCAGAAAAATCAGAGTCCACTGGTCCAGAGCCGGATAATCTCAGAAACATCAGAGTGCACTGGTCCTAAACTGGACTGTCTCAGATACAACAGAGTCCTCTGGTCCTGAGCTGGATATTCTCAGACACTTCATGGTCCTCTGCTCCTGAGTCATACAATCTCAGATACTTCAGATTCCACTGAGCCTGAACTGGACAGTCTCAGATACATCTGAGTCCTCTGTACCTATACTGGACAGTCTCACAAGAGTCCACTGTTCCTGTGCTTGACAGTCTAAGATACTTCATGGTCCTCTGGTCCTGAGCCGGACAATCTCAGAAACAACAGATTCCACAGGTCCTGAGCTGGATAATCTCAGAAACATCAGAGTATACTCAGCTAGATTTGGACAGTATCAGATACATAAAAGTCCTCTGGTCCTAAAGCGGACAGTCTAACAAGAGTCCACTGCTCCTAAACTGGACAGTCTCAGATACAACAGAGTCCACTAGTCCTGAACTGGACAATCTCAGATACTTCAGAGTCCTCTGGTCCCACCCTAGATTTTCTCAGATACTTCATGGTCCTCTGCTCCTGAGTCATACAATCTCAGATAAATCAGAGTCCACTGGTCCTGACCCGGATAATCTCAGAAACATCAGAGTCCATTTAGCCTGAACTGCACATTCTCAGATACAACAGAGTCCACTGGTCCTGAGCTGGGCAGTCACAGATACAACAGAGTCCTGTGGTCCTGAGCCGGATATTCTCAAATACTTCATGGTCCTCTGCTCCTGAGCCATACAATCTCAGATAAATCAGAGTCCACTGGTCCTGAGCCGGATAATCTCAGAAAAATCAGAGTCCACTGTTCCTTAACTGGACAGTCTCAGATACATCAGAGTCCTCTGGTCCTAAACCAGAAACTCTCAGATACAGGAGTCTACTGGCCCTAAACTGCACATTCTCAAATACAACAGAGTCCACTGGTCTTGAGTCGTACAATCTCAGATATTTCAGAGTCCTCTGGTCCTGAGCCGGACTATCTCAGAAAAATCAATGTCCACTGGTCCTGAGTCCGATAATCTCAGAAACATAAGAGTCCAATGGTCCTGAGCCGGATAATCTCAGAAACATCAGAGTCCTCTGGTCCTAAAGCGGACAGTCTCACAAGAGTCCACTGGTCCTAAATTGGACAGTCTCAGATAGAACAGAGTCCGCTCATCCTGAGCTGGACAGTCTCAGAAACTTCAGAGTCCTCTGGTCCTGAGCCGGATAATCTCAGACACATCCGAGTCCACTGGTCCTGAGCCGGATAATCTCAGAATCATCAGAGTCCACTGGTCCTGACCTGGACAGTCTCAGATACATCAGAGTCCTCCGCTCATAAAGCGGACAGTCTCAGATAGAACAGAGTCCCCTGGTCCTGAGCCGGATAATCTCAGAAACATCAGAGTCCTCTGGTCCTAAAGCGGAGAGTCTCACAAGTGTCCACTGGTCCTAAACTGGACAGTCTCTGGTACAACAGAGTCCACTGGTCCTGAGATGGACAGTCTCAGATACTTCAGAGTCCTCTGGTCCTGAGCTGGATAATCTCAGAAACATCAGAGTCCACTGGTCCTGAGCCGGATAATCTCAG
>NW_013952645.1:490721-491818 GCF_001266775.1 Austrofundulus limnaeus | reverse complement strand
TTGGTCCTGAGCTGGATAATCTCAGAAACATCAGAGTCCACTGGTCCTGAGCCGGATAATCTCAGAAACATCAGAGTCCACTGAGCCTGAACTGGACAGTCTCAGATACATCAGAGTCCTCTGTTCCTTAAATGGACAGTCTCACAAGAGTCCACTGGTCCTGAGCTGGACAGTCTCAGATACTTCATGGTCCTCTGGTCCTGAGTCGTACAATCTCAGATACATCAGAGTCCTCTGGTCCTAAACCAGAAAGTCTCAGATACAAGAGTCTACTGGCCCTAAACTGCACATTCTCAGAAAAAACAGTCTACTGGTACTGAGCTGGACAGTCTCAGATACATCAGAGTCCTCTGGTTCTAAAGCGGACAGTCTCACAAGAGTCCACTGGTCCTAAACTGGACAGTCCCAGATAGAACAGAGTCCCCTGGTACTGAGCTGGATAGTCTCAGATACTTCAGAGTCCTCTGGTCCTGAGCCAGATATTCTCAGATACTTCATGGTCCTGTGTTCCTGAGTCATACAATCTCAGATACATCAGAGTACATTGGTCCTGAGCCGGATAATCAGATACATCAGAATCCTCTGGTCCTAAAGCGGAGAATCTCGTAAGAGTAAACTGGTCCTAAACTGGACTGTCTCTGATTCAACAGAGTCCACAAGTCCTGAGCTGGACAGTCTCAGATACTTCAGAGTCCTCTGTTCCTGGGTCATACAATCTCAGATACATCAGAGTCCATTGGTCCTGAGCCGGATAATCTCAGAAGATAAGATAAGATAAGATATTCCTTTATTAATCCCGCAGTGGGGAAATTTACATTTTTACAGCAGTATAAAAAAGCAAAACCAATTTGAAAAACTATATATACACAGTAAAATCAAGTGAATATAGAAATACTAAAAAACAGTATTGTTCGAAATATAAATAAATAAACAATTTCCAGGTTTATTGCCTGTAGTAGAGAGTGGTGAACTACTTAGAGCAGTGGGTATTGTACAGTCTGACGGCGGCTGGAAGGAAAGACCTGCGGTATCTTTCCTTCACGCACTTAGGGTGCCGCAGCCGGGCGCTGAAGGAGCTGCTCAGTGCTGTCAGAGAG
>NW_013952645.1:487953-489265 GCF_001266775.1 Austrofundulus limnaeus | reverse complement strand
GGAGGGACGTACGCAGCTATTACGATAGCATGCGAGAATTCCCGTGGTAGATAGTAAGGTCTCATACTAACAGCTAGCAGTTCAATGTCTTTACAGCAGATTTTCTCTTTAATAGTGATGTGCCCAGGATTGCACCATCTGTTATTTACAAATATTGYCAGTCCTCCGCCTTTCCTCTTACCACTCTCCGCTGTCCTGTCCGCCCGTATGAGATGAAAGCCCTCCAGAGAAACGAGCGTGTCCGTAGTTAGCAAATTTAGCCATGTCTCCGTAAACAGCATGACGCTACAYTCGCGGAACTCCCTCTCGTGTCGGGTCAGCGCCGATAACTCATCCATCTTATTTGGAAGAGATCTCACGTTTCCCATGATGACAGACGGAAAMACGGGTTTGTAGCGTCTCCTTCTCGCACGGCGCTGTACCCCCGCACGAGTCCCCCGTCGCTTCCTCCGCAACTCGCCGGGGATCTGGGGTCGCTCCCCTGGGAGCACCGCTGTTCCCCTGAGTGCTAACAGCTGCTCCCTGGTGTAAGCATGGAGATCCTGGACGCTGCTCGCTGGTACCAAACTCGCGTGTCCAAAACACGAGAAAAACAWAATAAAAAATACTACAAACTTCGCAGGCTTAATGTCCATGGTGAACGGACAGTATGAGATGTACTCAGAATTAAAAAGTGCTATAAAAGAAGGAAAAATAAGAGAAAGAAGCTCACAGAGAGCAAGAGCTGCTGTAACAGGCTGCCACTCCCGCGGCGCCATGGACAGTCTGATGAAACATCAGAGTCCACGGAGCCTGAACTGGACAGTCTCAGATATATCAGAGTCCTCTGTACGTTAACTGGACAGTCTCACAAGAGTCCACTGGTCCTGAGCTGGACAGTCTCAGATACATCAGAATCCTGCGGTCCTAAACCAGAAAGTCTAAGAAACAAGAGTCTACTTGCCCTAAACCGCATATTCTCAGATAAAACAGAGTCTACTGGTACTGAGCTTGACAGTCTCAGATACCTCAGAGTCCTCTGGTCCTAAAGCGGACAGTCTCACAAGAGTCCACTGGTCCTAAACTGGACAGTCCCAGATAGAACAGAGTTCCCTGGTATTGAGCTGGACAGTCTCAGATACTTCAGAGTCCTCTGGTCCTGAGCCGGATATTCTCAGATACTTCATAGTCCTCTGGTCCTAAAGCGGACAGTCTCACAAGAGTCCACTGGTCCTAAACTGGACAGTCTCAGATAGAAAAGAATCCCCTGGTACTGAGCTGGACAGTCTCAGATAATTCAGAGTCTTGTGGTCCTAAACCAGAAAGTCTAAGA
>NW_013952645.1:485061-486712 GCF_001266775.1 Austrofundulus limnaeus | reverse complement strand
GGACAGTCTCAGATATATCGGAGTCCTCTGGTCCTAAACCAGACAGTCTCACAAGAGTCAATTGGTCCTAAACCGGAGAGTGTCAAATACAAAAGAGGCCACTGGTCCAAAAACCAGACATTCTCAGATACAACAGAGTCCCCTGGTCCTGAGCTGGACAGTCTCAGATACTTCAGAGTCCTCTGGTCCTGAGCCGGATATTCTCAGATACTTCATGGTCCTCTGTTCCTGAGTCATACAATCTCAGATACCTCAGAGTCCACTGGTCCTGAGCCGGATAATCTCAGATACATAAGAGTCCTATGGTCCTAAAGTGGACAGTCTCACAAGAGTCCACTGGTCCTAAAATGGACAGTCTCAGATACTTCATGGTCCTCTGTTCCTGAGTCATACAATCTCAGATACATCAGAGTTCATTGGTCCTAAGCCGGATAATCTCAGAAACATCAGAGTCCACTGAGCCTGAACTGGACAGTCTCAGATATATCAGAGTCCTCTGTAGGTCAACTGGACAGTCTCACAAGAGTCCACTGGTCCTGAGCTGGACAGTCTCAGATACATCAGAGTCCTGTGGTCCTGAGCCGGATATTCTCAGATAATTCATGGTCCTCTGTTCCTGAGTCATACAATCTCAGATACATCAAAGTACATTGGTCCTGAGCCGGATAATCTCAGAAACAACAGAGTCCACTGGTCCTGAGCTGGACAGTCTCAGATACATCAGAGTCCTGTGGTCCTATACCAGAAAGTCTAAGATACAATAGTCTATTGGCTCTAAACCGCACATTCTCAGATAAATCAGAGTCCCCTGTTCCTGAGCTGGACAGTCTCAGATACTTCAGAGTCCACTGGTCCTGAACTGGACAGTCTCAGATACATCAGAATCCTCTGGTCCTAAAGCGGAGAGTCTCGCAAGAGTAAACTGGTCCTAAACTGGACAGTCTCTGATTCAACAGAGTCCACTGGTACTAAGCTGGACAGTCTCAGATACTTCAGAGTCCTCTGGTCCTGAGCCGGATATTCTCAGATACTTCATGGTCCTCTGTTCCTGAATCATACAATCTCAGATACATCAGAGTTCATTGGTCCTAAGTCGGATAATCTCAGAAACATCAGAGTCCACTGGTCCTGAGCTGGACATTCTCAGATACATCAGAGTCCTCTGGTCCTAAAGCGGACAGTCTCACAAGAGTCCACTGGTCCTAAACTGGACAGTCTCACAAGAGTCCACTGGTCCTAAACTGGACAGTCTCGCAAGAGTCCACTGGTCCTAAACTGGACAGTCTCAGAAAGAACAGAATCCCCTGGTACTGAGCTGGACAGTCTCAGATACTTTAGAGTCCTCTGGTCCTGAGCCGGATATTCTCAGATACCTCATGGTCCTATGTTACTGAGTCATACAATCTCAGAAACATCAGAGTCCATTGGTCCTGAGCCGGATAATCTCAGAAACATCAGAGTCCACTGGTCCTGAGCTGGACATTCTCAGATACATCAGAGTCCTGTGGTCTTAAACCAGAAAGTCTAAGATACAAGAGTCTACTGGCCCTAAACCACACATTCTAAAATAAAACAGAGTCTACTGGTACTGAGCTGGACAGTCTCAGATACTTCAGAGTCCTCTGGTCCTGAGCCGGATATTCTCAGATAC
>NW_013952645.1:477328-484061 GCF_001266775.1 Austrofundulus limnaeus | reverse complement strand
ACATTAGAGTCCTCTGGTCCTAAACCAGAATGTCTCAGATAAAAGAGTCTACTGGCCCTAAACAGCACATTCTCAAATACAACAGAGTCCACTCTTCCTGAGCTGGACAATCTCAGATACATTAGAGTCCTCTGGTCCTAAACCAGAAAGTCTCAGATACAAGAGTCTACTGGCCCTAAACTGTACATTCTCAGATACAACAGAGTCCACTGGTCCTGAACCGGATAATCTCAGAAACATCAGAGTCCACTGGTCCTAACCTGGACAGTCTCAGATACATCAGGGTCCACTGGTCTTAAACCAGACAGTCTCAGATACAACAGTGTCTACTGGTCCTAAACCAGACAGTCTCAGATACAACAGTGTCTACTGGTCCTAAACCAGACAGTCTCAGATACAACAGAGTCCACTGGTCCTGAGCTGGACAACCAGCTAGTCCTTTGAATTACCTTTTGATGTTTACCTGTGAAGAGCTGGCTTGGCTCATGGCTGATTGGTTCTCTGCCTGATTGTTCGCATCATAAAGTGATGAGCTGATGAACTTTATAAGGTACCTTCACCGACTGGTCTACGCTGATGCATCTAACGTCTTAGGTAGAGTACTAGCCACCACGTGTGTTTTCTAAGAATCTAAGAACTTACTTTATGCTCTTTTGTATCCAAGGTGTAAAGTTTTACCTCACCGGAACCTTCCAGTCTGGTCGCTCGCTGCTCAGTGAATCCTCCTTGCCAAATTTACAACCAAGGAACCAATCACCAAAGATTCAATCCAAGAAAATCTTCCTTTAAAGCCACTCTGCCTGAAGAACACTCACCTGTTTGGAAACCCTCCTCTGCTCAATGCTGCTTGCCTCCAAAGAATGTGTAAGAACAAATGACTTCAATAACTCCTCATTATTGAAAATATTCATTACAAGAACAAATACTCACCTCTGCGCTTCACTCCTCTTTCAGAAAGACATCCCGACTTCCAGCTGTAAATAATAAAATCACTTACATTTTTATCTGGCTCCTGGTCAGGTTTCTCAGCTCCGCTGCTCTGTTGAACTCTGAACCTTGTCATTAGCTGTGCAACCTATTCCAACTTATAAAATAAGTGAGGAACCAACTTGTGTTTTGGTGTCAAACTCTTCTAGCTCTTAATGCTCTGGCTGGGAGTCAAACCCAGGTCTCTGACAATAAGAATTCTATCACTGAAGTACCAAAGCTTCTGTTTGCAATGTAATAAATGACACCAAGCACAAATCAACATCAAAATKAGCTGTTTGGCAAGTTTTCTACTAAACTAACGCATTTTCCTAATTAAAGTGGCAACAAAATGTTTTTTACAATCATGAGAAGACTTTAACAACATAGAAATGACAGAATAAATATACATTTGCTAGTATTAAAGGACAATATTAGCTGCATTTGTGATTCTAGGATGATTACAGGTCCTGGTCAAACAATTAGTTCATAGTGAAACTTGTATATTATATTCATTCATTACACACAGACTGATGTTTTTCCCATTTATTTTGTTTAATTTTGATGATTAACTGACAACTAATGAAAACCCTAAATTCAGTATCTCAGAAAATTAGAATATTGTGAAAAGTTCAATATTAATCAGCTACTTAACTCAAAACACCTGCAGAGGCCTTTAAATGATCTCAGTCTAGTTCTGTAGGCGACAGAATCATGGGGTTAGACTGCTGATTTGACAGTTGTCCAAAAGACGACCACTGACACCTTGTACCAGGAGGACAAGACACAAAAGGTCATTTCTAAAGAGGCTGGCTGTTCACAGAGCTCTGTGTCMAAGCACATTAATAGAGAGGTGATTTCAGAAATCAGAAGAGCTGAAGGCCACTATCAGAGCAACCTGGGCTCTCATAACACCTGATCAGATCCACAGACTGACAGACTCCACGCCACGCTGCACTGCTGCAGTAATCCAGGAGAGAGGAGCCCCAACTAAGTATTGAGTGTTGTATGCTCATATTTTCAGTTGGCCAACATTTCTATAAATCCTTTGTTTTTATTGGTCTTCAGTAATTTTCTAATTTTCTGAGACACAGAATTTGGGCTTTTCTTTAGTTGTCAGTTATAATCATCAAAAATAAAAGAAATAAACATTTGAAATTTATCGGTCTGTGTGTAATGAATGAATATAATACACAAGTTTCATTTTTTGAATGAAATTACTGAAATAAAATCAACTTTTTCATGTTATTCTAATTTTATTACCAGCACCTGTAAACTGTGTTTATAATTTTATTTGAATGTTTTAAGATTCTGACAAGAATCTTTATTTTGCAGAAAGTAAACATGGATTTGGCGCCATCTAGTGGACATATTGAAATACTACAACGACAAACAGACTAAGCTTACAGGAAATACACAATGCTTGCCTAAAAACTTATAATGGGTGTTATAAAAGGATATAACTCAAAACCTAGAGAATTTGCATTTCCAGCAAAAATGCTAGTGTGAATGCCTCTTGCTGATAACTTTAGCTGAAGAACAGCTAAGAAACAAACTGATGATGTCACTGATGTCACAGCTGCACAGACAGCATTAAACTCTCAAGCAACAGACTGTGCAGCTGTGACGTCATCAATTCCAGCTGTGACATCATCTCAAGAAACAGACTGATCATGTCACAGCTGCACAAAGAGACAGGCAGCCCCATTCAAAGTCAATGTGAAAAAAAAACTGATAAAAATGTGAAATAGCTAGTAAAAACGTATAAAAAGTTAAGATACCAAATGGCAAGAATGAGCTGAACATTTTGATGTATGAATTGTAGAAACAGCACAAAAATTGTGGAAGGAGATAAGGTCTAAATAATAAAGAGAAACATGAAAACAGTGTGAATGCTGTCATAAAACTGTACCTCAGCTTTGAATTTTCTCACATAAAATATCAAACATATTTCACTGTAAGTATACATGTGTTGTTTAAAAGGGATCCCTGACTAGTTGTAACATTAGCCTTATAATGCTATAAGACACTATACTGCCTTATATGAATTAGCTCAGCGCTAACGCGACAAACAAGCTAAACTGAAGTCCTCTATCCATATTTTCTGTTACAAACTGTGAGTTTTGAAACTTTTGGTTTAAAAATGATAAAACTAAAAAGCCTACAGTGTTTTTACAGTCTTTATTTTACAGTTAAAATACATGTTTATTAAATAAAGTGTAATGTTAAAACTAATCATGGATCCCTTTTAATGATGTGATGTTCTGTGCACGACGACGTCTTCACAGCCCGTACAAACAAACAGAGTCAGATCAGTGAAAACTTACCTTAGATCTGTGGATGTCTGTGAGGCTCACACAGGGCCAGGATACCTGTTGGTTCTGAGTCCAGGGTACCAGGTGAGATCCACCGAGGGGGGATGATCTTCCAGGCGATGCAGCAGGCAGGGGTCCTCCACGGTGACCACGGTGAACCGTTTAGTGAAATCCAACATGAAACTACACTGAACCTCCTCTGCGTTCATATCAGACAGACTTTCTACATGTTCTTTTCACATGTCTGAAGTAGCCATCGATTTAAAAAAAAATACTCTATAACCGTTACTGGAGAATTTGGCGCCTTCCTCGTCCCAGTTGTGTCACGACGACCACAGTTTTAGGCTCCTGCCGGACGTTGATTTGGACTGGTTCACCTGAAACGAGCAGGAAAATCATCTGTTCTGTATCCATGCTGCGTTTTCTGACGTTTGTTAAATAAATAAAAGCGAAAAAAATAAGCTAAAAGTCTTGAGTACGCCTCTGTCCGTCTACTTCAAAGGGCTTTTAAAAATTAATAAACGGTTCCTAGCAGCAACGAACATGACGTCAGTCAAAAAAAAAGTGCCTCACGTGTGTAGCTCCGCCCAAAAACGTGACCTTGATGGAACTTTAGGTGCCTGCCGTTAGAACGTCAGGCGGCTCACGTTCAAGTGCGTCGGTCACGTGACGTCGGTACGCAGCTTAGCTTATTAGCTTAGCAAGTTAACTAGAGCCGCTGTAACTTGTAGCTACAAGACTCTCGTGTTGTGCTGCGTTTAGCTAATTTTGTGTATATATTTTAAATGTTGGAGCTGTCAGGAGTTCTAATGACCTGTTTCTGTTCACAAGACTTAAAGAAGTTTTTATTTACGGTACAAAAAATWAAACAAAACTTATAGTAACATCTACTTTTTATTATTGTTAGCATCTAAGTTTGTGACATAAATCAAGTTAATGTTTCTTGTCAGGTCTAAGGCTGCAATAATTATAAAATATGGTTTATAGTTTTTTTGTATCGCTTCAGAGGCTTTCTGTCATCTGCAGCTGAACCCACAATTTTAATTCTTTCAGTTAATTTATTTGTACTTTATGATTTAAAATATTTCTCTGAAAATGCTAAAGTTCAGAGTAAATCAATTTTATTTGACATAATCATAACATCTAACATGCTTTAAACAAAGTTTTGTGGATTGTTTTTGTGTACGAGTTATGTTATTTATCTGTTTCTGTGTTTAAACATTTGCTTTAAAATCCCACATGAAGCAGGTTAGTGCTTTTTTTTTTTTTTTAGAAAAGAAATATAAGAACTGTAAAGAGAGAATGGTGTTGTTAATTTAATCATTCATCCTCTGCCTCTTGGTACTAACCTGTTCGGATCGACAGGCTTCCCTCCTCCTCCTCCTCCTCCTCCCTGAGACACATAACTGTTGACTATCAGAGTGAAACAGGTCATAAATCTGTAGTTTTGCTGCTGACAGGTTCAGATTAAATGATTGTTTCTGACTTCAGGAATGATTGGAGCTGATTGTTCTCTGCTGTCAGATATAAGAAAAGTTCACTTGTTCATGTACTGACAATCTGAACCAATCTTATTTCCATCAGAGGGCCTGGTTTCCACCGCCACCTTGGGTTGCAGTCTCAGGTCTGCGCGCCGGTCCTGTTCCCGCTGGGCCTCCTGCAGGTTTTGCGGGACCTCCTGCAGGTTCTGTTTGCACACCTGCAGCTCCTGCTGAGGCTCCTGCAGTTCCTGCTGTGATTCCAGCTGCCCCCCGGACTTCAGGCCTCGGCTCCTCTAGGAGGAGGAGGAGGAGGAGGAGGAGGAGGAAGGACAGTGGATCCGAACAGGTTAGTGTGTTGAGGTGGAGACCAAATCAAAGAGCTAACCAACACCCTTCTCCTCCTCCAGGTTCCTTTTCCACCTCTGATGACAGCACCGTGGGGTTCTGGAGGTACTTTGAGGGACCGTTCCAGTGGGAGGAGGAGGACGACGCTCCGGCTGGGGCTCCAGCTGCGTCTCGGTCTTCAGGCCTCTGCTCCTCAGGGAGGAGGAGGAGGAGGAGGGAAGCCTGTCGATCCGAACAGGTTAGTACCAAGAGGCAGAGGATGAATGATTAAATTAACTCAAATTAACTTAAATTAACCATTCTCTCTTTACAGTTCTTATATTTCTTTTCTAAAAAAAAAAAAAAGCACTAACCTGCTTCCCACAGGTTTTATACACCTGTGCCTCTGGCCAGGTGTACTGTAGCTTGTAGCATCTTGCTACAGCTGCTTTGTAAATAGTTTGTTTTTAAAGCTTAAAGGTGTGATTTAGCCTCTGGCAGGGCGAACAGAGCCACAGGCAGCCGGAGCCTCAGGACAGGCTGTCCTGGTACCTGGTAGTGTCTGGCACCAGGTCCTGTTGATCCAGATAGAAGGTTTCTTTGTCTTTTCTTTCTTTCTGAAGGATCTGGGGTCGGATTTATAAAACTCGCGTATGCACAATTTGAGCCCAGAAACTTGCGTACGCCACTTTTCACGCCAAGGTTGTGATTTATAAAATCCAAACTTGACGTGAAAATGTGCAGTGCCTCATACCAGCTCTGACCCATGAGTACGCTCATTTTGGAGACAGGAAACTGACAGCACCTGTAATCCTCCAGACGCACGAAGGAGCGCGCGTCTGTACCGGCCAATCACTTTTGTTGGCATTGATCATCTGACTGATTTAAATACATCTTAACATTCATGAGGTACTTTACATTGACTGTTTATGGTTGAGTGTGGGCGTGTAGAGGGTAGAACCTGAGGCGGGAACTTGTGCGCAAATTATGCGGCACAGATGTGATCTATAAAGGGAAAATACATTGAAACATGCGTACGCATGGTTTTATAAATCAGAATTTTTTTTGGCGCACGCCATTTTCGTCTTTTGGCCGTACGTTCATTTTTAGTATGGTTTCAACGCAATCCTTTACAAATCTGACCCCAGATCAGGACAGGAACTACAAGCTGGAGAGAAACAGTTTCTGAAACATCACAGGAGACATGAGCTGCTGGAGCGTCTGCTGCAGGGACAGCTGCATATTTAGCATATTGGACAGGTTAGTGTGGACAGGTTAATGTGGACAGGTTAGTGTGGACAGGTTAGTGTAGACAGGTTAGTGTAGACAGGTTAGTGTGGACAGGTTAGTGTAGACAGGTTAGTGTAGACAGGTTAATGTGGACAGGTTAGTGTAGACAGGTTAGTGTGGACAGGTTAGTGTGGACAGGTTAGTGTAGACAGGTTAGTGTAGACAGGTTAGTGTGGACAGGTTAGTGTAGACAGGTTAGTGTGGACAGGTTAATGTGGACAGGTTAGTGTAGACAGGTTAGTGTGGACAGGTTAGTGTGGACAGGTTAATGTGGACAGGTTAGTGTGGACTGGTTAGTGTAGACAGATTAGTGTGGACTGGTTAGTGTAGACAGATTAGTGTGGACTGGTTAGTGTA
>NW_013952645.1:474106-476394 GCF_001266775.1 Austrofundulus limnaeus | reverse complement strand
GTACGAACGGTTCTTGCATGAGGCCCATTGTTTTTAGCATGTAGCATTTCACTAAACTGATGACAGAATTCATTTGAATTCAGTCTTTCATCACCTGCAATGTTTCATAAAAAAATTCAACGTTTGCAACAGCTGTGAATTTTTATTCTAGAAAGAAAAGTAAAAAGATGATGAGATGAGATATAACATGATTGTCTAGAAAATAGTTAGCAAGTTATTATAAATAAATATGTACATATCGTAAATCTATATTTTATTAATCAAAATATATTCAATATTAGGGCTGGGTTAAAAAAATCAATTTAATCGATCTGGATCGATTCTCATTCAAATTTGGGAAGATCGATTCATAAGTCACGAGATCGATTTTTCCCCACGGGTTTTGTGTGCGATGATGCTGCACGTTTCCGTGTTGTGTGTCACTCCTGGCTTGCCGTATGTTTACAGCCGGTTGATGGTCAGTGCTAACGTTAGCTCCCAACAACAAGTTGTCTGGGGCTAAACAAAAGAAACAAAGGAATCGTTAACATTACAGCTGATTCTCATGACATGATAACAGATCATGACAACTTTTGTTTGCAAAGTTTTGCGCTCGGACGCAGTAGCAGGAAACGAAGCTTCGAGCAGCTGGTTCTGATGGTTGGACTAAAACTGTGGTATGTAAACATCTGACTGAAACTGTTCTCCTCCTGTATAAATGTGTGAAAGATGTCAGTCTAACAAAATCGTTTGGGTTTTTTTTAGCAATGTTATTTATAATTTTTAGAAACATCTTAATGTAATTCAGTGATGGAATGTTTTAGCTGAAGTACTCTTTTTTTTCTTTCTTTCTTCTTGTTAATAAGTTTTATTGAACAGAAGCTAACAAAAACGTTACAAATATACAATTATCGTACACTCAAAAAAAGAGTGGGCATACGTACACACATATTATCCCACCTCTTCTCCTGTAGCCTTATTCCATCACTTCTTAGTGATCAAGAAAATTATTCTTAGTTTCTTAAAAAACTAATGTATCAACAACACTTTCTCTTGTAATTTGTTTTTAGTTTAAACCCTTTGAAACTTGAGACAGTTTTGTTTCAAGATTAAACTCCAATTTACAAGTTTGCCCTTTGTTTGTAATTTTACCAGTGCACCAAGTTAGAATTAGTTTCTATTATTTACAGAATTAGTTCCTTTGAGAATGTCTTGCATATCAAAGTAAATGTGTTACTGCATGATATCCTTAACTAATTTAAAAATCAATCAAACTGAATCGTGAATCGAATCGAATCGGGAAATTTGAATTGATACCCAGCCCTATTCAATATTAAAACTGTTTTCTGAATATAATGTAACACACATTTATAATTAAGTATAGAAATAAATATTTTCAGGGCTTTTTTCTCCTAAATCCAGCCAATTCCAGAAGTCTATCATTCAACACGTGCAAATGAGCTGACTGTACAGATCGTGCTACAGTGACAGATAGGGCAGCCACATGCTGTGACGATTTGAAGAAGTTGTTTTAAGATGGTGCTGCAATCAGATTAGCCTGAATGTCCTTCAGTTTGGTCAGAATTAAATTGAGCTACAGTATTTACAACCGGTAAAGTAATAACAAAACCGCTTCAGAAGAGTCAAACTCATTTTTTAGCACTGTCCTCCTTCACAGAAACCTACATTCTGTCTGAACCTTCTGAAACACATCAGTTTGTTTTCAGCTGCTGATTTGTTGTTTGTGTCGTTCAGTCTGTGATCCCAACAAGACAGGTGTTATTGTTACAGACAGAAATCAGGATGAGTTCTGTCAGATCAAACCCAGGCTTGTCTTTAAGTGGAACCAGATGTTCAAATTCAATCCAGCATAAAAAAGGAGGATTCAGGAGACTGATGCTGCTCAGACGGGATGTTACTCTGCAGGAAATCATCTGAGGCTCAGTTCAGCTTCTTTTCAAAAAATTTTTAAGTTGTTTGTTTTTTATTTTGTGTTGTGAAAATATATTTATGAGTTTGACGGTCAGTCATCGCTGACAGATCAAACACGGGAAGTCTATAAAGAGAATAACAAAAAGAACTGTTGCATATTTGTGTGTCTGTTAGGAGGAGGAGTCAAAGACAGTAGGAGGAGCTTACAGACAGCTTCGTTGACTGCCGACAGAGCTGCTGCGACTTCACCCGCCTGCTCCAAACGCAGCGATTGGTCCAGCAGAAGCTCCGCCTCTGACACACACCTGTCAAAGCTGTCACTTTTACCTACACACACACACACACACACACACACACACACACACACACACACACAC
>NW_013952645.1:465570-473881 GCF_001266775.1 Austrofundulus limnaeus | reverse complement strand
CACACACACACACACACACTGATCCAGATAGATTTAAATGCTCACAGTGAAAAGCATATCGATCAGTCAGCTGATCAACTAAAAAACATCAACAATAATAAAATAAAAATATTTATGATTCTGTAAAACTCTTAAACCTTTCACTATATTCTGGTACCTTGGATCTGCAGCTGGTCCAGGTCCAGGTACTTGCTAGGTCTTGGGTTGAATCCAAGTGCCGCCTCCTTCTCTTTCTCCTGCCGTCTTTGTTGCTCCTCCTCTCTTGCTCTCTTCAGCACCTCCTCCTGCAGCTCGTCCAGCTCGCTGCGACCTGCAGAGGGAGCTGTAGCAACAAAGGCACCAAAAAAACTTTTATTGTTTTATGGAAATAACATTAAAAACCTGTTCTTAATGTGAAATTATACATGTTTTTATGTTACTACATTAGCTGTAATGACAAATTAAAAAAAACATTTTGTGTTTGTTCGGCAATTTTTGAAAACTGACGTTTTGTACCCGGGCCCCCCCTGCTGGATGAGTTGACTTCCTGCAGCAAAGAGCCGCTGCTCTTTGACCTAATGTTCCTCCATGACGGCCCCGAGGAAGAGGAGGATAAAGTCTTCTTCACAACACACTCCCTGGAGAAAGAAGACAAATAGTTGAAAAAAAATGGAATCTAACCTTAAACACAGATTAGGACTTTAATACATTTTGCAAAACAGTTTTATTGAACACAGGCTGACTTTTAAACACACACATCATTGTACTTGCATCAAAATGAGGACATTGTATTGACTTGCATTTGTTTTTGTAACAGACATATTCCCTAAAACTAACTATTACAAGTCTATACTGAACCAAAACTTAATTCACACCATACCTCTGAACCTAACTAGTAAAGCACAGCAGAGCTGCAAAAACATTGAGGACCAGAAAAATGTCCTCGCTTAAAAAAAAATGACGTCACTTATTTGATTAAAACCCTAACATGACTCACACACACGCACGCAGGCACGCACGCACACGTTTGTTTCTCGACCCCGTGGGGACCTTTCTTTGACTTCCATTCATGTTTTTTAGACTTTATATCCTAACCCTGACCATATACTCTAAAATTAGCCTCACAGAAACTTACCTGACCCTAAAACTAACCTAAACCTTGGTCCTAAACCTAACCCCACACCTGTAACATGCATTTGGACCCGTGGGGACCTGACATTGGTCCCCACGATTCACTTCGGTCCCCACCTGGCTGCTTTTTTTGTAAAAAAAATACCCCATGTTGTAGGAAACCCCCCCCCCCCCCCCACACACACACACACACACACTCCCAATATGAACCTGTCTCTCAGCTAGTTGTCACCAAGGTCTCTGATCTGTCTCTCACCTGTCTCTCTTCTGTCCCTCAAGTGTCTCTCCTGTCTCCCACTTATCTACTTGTCTCTCAGGTGTCTCATCAGTCCCTCAGGTGTCTCACACGTCTCCCCTCGTCATCTGTCTGACTCCACTGTCCCTTATGTCCCTCACCTGTCTCCCAGGTTCAGGTCCAGACTGACAGGACTGCTGCTGTTTCTCTCGCTGCTCTCATAGCCGCTCTCCATCCTCTGGATCAGCCTGGGAGGAGGAGGAGGAGGAGGAAACTCTGCTCCTCTGAAGCTGCTGGGGAGGGTCTTGGAGGATCCCGGTCTGACAGACATCCCCTCCTCCTGGACCGTGAAAGAGGGGTCTGCAGCTTCAGACCCAGGAGCTCCACAGTCCTCAGAAGGTGGTCCTCCAAGAGGGCTGTACCCGGCCTGCCTTCGCCTCTCTCTGGTGAAGATGGTGTCGATGTTGAGCGTCTCCCTCCGAGGCCTCCAAGCCGGTCGGTACCTCCCCGTCACTGCCCCTCCCAAGGAGCTGGACTTGGACTCACCACTGGTGCTGTCGGCCTCCCAGTCCTGAGGTTTAACGGAGGACAAGGAGCTCACGGCGGAGTTTGTGGCAGGGAGGTGCTGACCACAGGAGGAGGAAGAGGAGAGCTCAGATGAGAGGATGGCAGCTGGCAAAGAGGAGGAGGAAGAGGAGGAGAGGGGGCGGATGATGTTGGTCATGGTTTCCTTGAAGTCTCGGAGGCGGCTGGTTGAGGGTGAGAAGGAGGATGAAGGCTTGGGGAGGTGACGAGGAACCTGCTGTTCCTTTAAAGTCTCTCCTGGAAGGAGGAAAGGAGGAGCGGATTAACAAGAGGAGAAGGAGAGGAGGTAAAAAGAAACTGATGGCAAAAGCAGTGAAGAAAAACTAAGACTGGATGATGAGTCCATGAGAAATGAAACTAAACCTTTAACTGCATGACTTCACTTTGCAGCTTCTTCACCACCAAACATTTATGCTTTTTAAAGGAAAAAGGTAAAATAACTCTGAAGCCTTCACATTTTTTCATTATATTTAGAACTTTTAAACTACAAATAATTAGTATTATGACTTTTTTAAAGCAACTTTATTAAAAAATATGTTAAGACAAAGTATACGTCAGTATTCACAAAATACTGTAAGTCTAAAATATTTATCTGGTTATCTTTATCTATCTTTATCTGTTTATATTTATCTATTTATCTGCTGCATCAGAGGTGCACAAAGGAGCGGTATCGTAGATCCTTCCTCCCTGCAGCTGTTAGACTCTATAACCAGCACCATGCCCAAAAATCACAATAAGTGTTTACACACCTGCTGCTGCACAATCATTTGTACTGCTACTATTCATTGTAATAACTCAACTGAACCATCATTTGCACTACTACTCATTTATATTATTACTAATCTGAGCAATCAGCTGCTCTGTTATTTCACATTTTAAACTTTTAAAATGATTCTGCTGTAATTGCACATCTCTGTTTATTGTCTGCACTGTCATACTTCACAATTAATAGTCTGTTGAGATTGTTTTGCACTGAAAACAGGCAAATTCTGATTCCTAATGACAGATTCTGATGGTCTGTCTATAAAACAAAACATATCTTTTTTTATTCTTGCACAATTCTTTATATTATATTTTTTTATTTTTAGTAGTCATATCATTGCTAGTTAGTTTTAATTTTATTTTTTTGTGTACTGTCTATAGTTTGTAAAGTAACTAGTGTGTGATCCTTTGTATGGATGCTGCTGTGACACCTGAATTTCCCCTCGGCAGGACAATAAAGACTATTCTATTCTATTCTATTCTATTCTATTCTATTCTATTCTATTCTATTCTATTCTATTCNTTCTATTCTATTCTATTCTATTCTATCCTATCCTATTCTATTCTATTCTATTCTATTCTATTCTATTCTATTCTATTCTATTCTATTCTGTTTAGAATATAAAAGGGGTCTAGCCTTCTTTCACTGGTGGTTTGAGTGAAAATGTTTATAAAGAGGTAAGTCAGTTTTCTCTTTATTTAGATCTGTCCAGGTGGTGCCCGATCACAGAACAGAAGTTGGTGCCAGCTACAACGAGGTCTCTGATGTCTATTTATTCCAGGAATCATTCAGGTTTTTGTCTGTGAGACATTTAACAGCCTGTTTATCAGGTGATTTGGTCTCATGATACATGGTGTGAAATGTTTCTTATCTCTGTTTCATTTACATTAAAATTCCCTAATTCCCATTACCTAATTTCCCTCTGGGATCAATAAAGTATTTTTGAATTTGAATTGAATTGAATTGAATTCAACACTCACATGTGGAATTGACCTCATCATGGACCAATTGCAAATCCAAAAAACAGCACATTTTGCTAATTGTTGTGCTCAGAGACGAGGCTAAATTAAAAAAAATACAGGCTAGCATTCATACACAGTGGTAACATGTTTCCTGGGTTAGAAGTGGTCTTTCAGTTCATTTTTTCATATTGTGAAATCAAAAACTGAAACTTTCAACGACGAATGAAACACACCACCAATAGCACCTTCTGGGTGATTATCTTAGCTGAATATTTTTGCAACAAATATAAAATGCTGAAACAGAATTTCTCTTCAAACTTGAGATTTAATCTCTTTTTCTTAGCTGCTCAAACAAGGTAATATGTTCTTATTTGATTTTATAGTTAAATTTTTAATTTAGTTTGTATTTTTGTTATACTTTAAACCTGTCATTGCATTAAAACAATAATAAATCAGTGGTAACAGCCTAATATTTTTGTAGAAAATATCCTAAACAACACTGGTCCAAACCCTGCATACCCTCACTGTGGTAACCCGCTGACGAAGCTTCGCTGTCAGGTTTAAATCGTCTGTAACGGCTAGAGCTCCGCCTCGTTTCAGTGGCCCCGCCTCCTTTCCTCTGAGGCTGGTACTGCTCACCATCCGTCACGTGACCTTAGCAACAAGATGGCAACAGATGGAATGTGGGATGATGAACACGTCATGCAAACGTAACAGAAAAACGAAAGGATGGCTGAAAAAGTGGAAGGGTGATTTCTGGGAACGATTACCCTGAGGTGAGGTCAGATCATGAAAGGTTCAGAACATTTTTGGAAAAAAAAAAAGAGGAGGAGGAGGTCAGGAGTTCTCCACAAATCTTCAACTAAACTGGTACCTAGGGTATCCAGGCTGCAGAGCGAGGTGTGCAGGGTTCCGTTGGGTCTTTCCATGCAGATGACGGTTCCCTGGGAGTCAGATGAGTAGTGACTCGCCAGGGACTCATGGTGGGAGTGGGAGGGCAGTCGGCCTGAGCAGCTCTCTGTCGACGAGTCGGTTCGAGTGTCGCTGGAGATGGACGGCTCTCGACCTGCAGAGGAGAGGAAGGGGGTGAGGTCAGTGCTGATGTGCTCATATAAAAAACAAAAACACATTAAATCAGACACTGTGAAACAACAAAAACTACTTCTACTGCATGTCCATCTGTTAGCTGCTCCTTCAGTCCTGTCTGTCAGAAGTCATGTTTCCATCCTGTTTAATGCACATTTTGAGTGAACCTTTAAAATGTCACAAAAAAAGAAATGCACATCTGATGTGTTTCCATCAACTGGCTTGGAGCGAATCAACCAGACTACGCAAAGCGCATTTAAATCAGAAATTGACGTTACCATGGCTGTAGTAAACAGGAAGTAAAGCCGAAAACTCACAGGGCCAACACATCTCAGGACAAGGGAGAGAAGTTATCAGGAACGTGTTGCTACTATCAGGAAAGTTGTAATTATTCTGTCATATCATCTAGTATTGTTGTATTGTATTGTATTGTATTGTTGTTATTATGTCTCTAGACAGCATGTTACATGGTGTCTGGAGACATAACACAAGAAATGTAATTCTCTTTACATTACGGGAATATCCAGGAAGACACCGACAGTGGGAGGAGGGTTCAGCTGTAATTACTGGACAGCAGAAACAGCTGATCCAGGTAAATGTTTCCTACATGAGAACTTATTCGCCAAATGTGTTTTCATCTCCCCTTTTGCGCATGAACTCTTTTTCAGAAAATCAAAAAATCAAAAACACCTCAAGCAAGCGCAAAAACGTTTTTTTGCAAAATTAAGGTCGTTTTTGCTAATTTTGCCGTTTCCATCCACCTTTTCTAACGTTATACTTCAAAATGCGCATAAAAAGTTATGGAAACACGGCTAAAGAGAAAGTGAAATAAAGCTGCAGGTTCTGCTTTAGTTACCTTTGTGTTTGCTGTTCTGCTACTACTACGTCTTCTAGTTGTGTTGTAGTTACCCGAGTCTTCGCTGTCGTAACAGGCCTTGTTCAGGTGCTGGAGGTCGAGTCGTGATGGCAGGTCCTGAACCGACACTGGTGTTCCTCGTGGGTCGGCGTACAGCAGCAGCAGTGGCTGGTAGTGGCCCTTGATGCAGCGAGAAACCACGTCCTTCCACTTGGGGCCAATCTGAAGGAAAAACAAAAAAGGCAAAATCAGAAATCATGAATCATATTAAATAATTTAGCAAGGATTTTGTGAAATCCAAGACTGGGTAACATAGAGGAACAGAATAACAACAAACAACAACAAAATGAACAATGAAAATGGGTTATTTTATACTCCTGGAGATGAAGTATTGCAAATGTGAGGAGGAAGAGCACTACAGACTCTATAAGGTCTGATGTGATGAACAGAGTGCAGTCAATTATCAGCAGACCTTAAGTTCTGACAAGGGTGACAGAGGTCAAAGAGGTACTGGGAAGTACAGGACTGCAGTGATGCGTAGGTATGAACTATGTTGTAATGAATTCAAGAAGCCAGTGAAGATGGATGAGAGCTGAAGTGAAGTGTTTGTAGGCTGTGATGTTAGTAAAAGCCTTGGCAGCAAATTTAGGCTCAATGAAGCCAATCAGAGATTCAACATAAAACTGTGCAGCAATATTCCAGACAGGAGGTGATGAAAACATGGATTAAGGTTTCTGCCACAGAGTCAAGGGCTGATGACAAAGGTCTTTAAGTGTTTGAGGTTTTTTTTTTAAAAGGCAGATTTTATGATGGATTTGATGTTTTACTCAAAGAATAGAGCGGAGTCTAAATAACACCAAGATTGTGAACCTAAGGTGAATAGACAGATGAAGCACTGATCTATATCTTGAAGGAGATCTACACTACGTCTATTTTTAAGTCTAGACTTAAGACTTTCCTTTTTGATAAATTCTTTAGTTAGTGTTGGTTTCCTGAGTTATCCTTTGGTTCTGCTGCTGTGGGTTTAGACTACTGGATGACGGGCTGAGCACATTTTTTTTCCACTCTGCTGCTGTTTTTAGTCACTCTCCTCTATATGTTTATTGTTGTAATTATTTTTAACATTAACATGTTTTTTTCTCTCTTTCAGAGAACCTTTCACCTGGACCTCTCTGTCCCCCTAAACCCAGCTGGTTGAGGCAGATGGTCGTTCGTACCGAGTCTAGTTCTGCTGGAGTTTCTTCCTGTTAAAAGGGAGTTTTTCCTTTCCACCGTCACCAATGTGCTGCTCAGGATGGAGACTGTGATGTAGATTTGTGTTTTATCGGCATATGAGTAGAATTTGAGTTTGTGAAGAGAAATGATTTGATAAATGCGGAGCATGTAAATGACAATGAGATGAGGTCCAAGTGTAGATCCTTGAGGTACTCCTTGGTAAACTTGCTGGTGAATGCAAGTTTACCACTACTGACAAACTGCTAACAAATTGACAGGTAAGACTGGAACCAGTAGAGAGTTGTGTAAGCAGTACTGAGATATCTGGACTTCTAGTGGAAAAGGATACAGTAGTGTTGTAAAAGGTATATTTAAAGAAATGATAAACGTCAGCATATAAAACAAATCTCCCACCAAGAACAACAGTACATGCAGAGCAGTTTTTACACCATTGAATGTCAACAACAGGCCCACTCTCTCAAAATAATTAAATAAAACAACTGAATCACAGACATAAAAATACGGATGGTACCATTGTGACATCATTTGTTTGTGAGCTGACTCGTGTTTGGAACCACTGAGTTTTGCAAATGAACTGTCAACATCTTGTTAAAACAGGAAGTTACAATCAAGAATTATAAGAACAGTTGGCTTAAAAACAGCTCCACAACCAGACCACAGAACCATGTTTTTACAGACATACATCGTTATTGTTTGCAGACAGACATTGCTTCTTTTGTTGGTTTTTTTGTTCATTTCCCGTTTTGACATATTTCTTTTTTCCCAACCTGAATATTTTGGTATTTAGACCCAACTAATGGGAACAACAACCATGCTCTGCCACATCCATCCATCCATCCATCCATCCATCCATCCATCCATCCATCCATCCATCCATCCATCCATCCTCTACTGCTCATTTGTGAACCTGACAGGTCCACATGGGAAACCCAGATCATCCTTCTCACACCACATCAACAAACCAGTAAATCTTCTGATGTCTTCACCACAACAAACTGGAACAACAACCTCCTTACTGCAGATGAGACCTGGATATGTTAGTTCATCCTACCATCACTTGTGAACTGGATTCCCAGATACTTGTCCGCTCAAGACAGACTCAAAAATACAAAATACTGTAATGTTTTACCAATTTATCGTGAAAAGAATAATGAATTAGTATTTTTTGACATGTTTTATAAGCCTGATAAGTTTTTATTTACAATATATTTGAGTAAAATCTGATTGGTTCTGACTTTATTTTAAGTTACATTTAAAAAAAAAACATCCTAAATCTTACTTTTCTACAATTAAAATATTTTGATGTTTTATAATATTTACTGTGCATTAACATAATTTAGTCACTTTTTATATTGGTTCAAAATGTGCATAAAAATTTTTCAATCACATTGGGCCTCATGCAAGAACATGTTCGTATTCTTATCCTAAATTTCTCTTACTTTTGTTCGTATGAAGGGTTCGTACGAACATGTCACGTC
>NW_013952645.1:440164-463636 GCF_001266775.1 Austrofundulus limnaeus | reverse complement strand
AGAGAGAGAGAGAGAGAGAGAGAGAGAGAGAGAGAGAGAGAGAGAGAGAGAGAGAGAGAGAGCACGTTCAAACCACACCCTCGTGTCTGTCCAGCTGCACTGATAAACAATGAAGGGATATCCTTGTTTTCACAAGCGGCAGAAAGACAAAGAATGACACCTCTCTTTCCAGTTATTAGAGAGCAGCAGCAATGAGGAGGAGGACTTTCGATAGATGAGAACATGAAGTCTTTTACACTGCAACAAAAAATCCTGAAGTGATGTGTTCTGATTTTTCTTTTGGGTGGAATGTTAATCAGAGGTGAAGCAGATTCTTCTTTGATCTGTGAACAGGTTTTTATCTTCAACATTACGAGTTTTTTTTTACATAGGCAGTAGGTGGCGCCAAATCTCCAGCAGCAAGTGATGCGTACGCTGATCGTTTGATGTTTTTCCAGAACATTCGATGAGATCAGTTTGACCTGGAGTAACCCATTAACACATACGTGCCATTTTGAACCTTCACTTCAGATAAAGACTCCGCTGCAACCTAAAAAAAAAAGAATCAACGAAAACATAGATGGTCTTTAAAAGGGTCTTAGAAAGGTCTTCAGTGAGCTCCTTGTTACATGGGATGGAGCATGAGAAGTTTGTTGCACAAAACTTTCACAGTGAGGTCGTGAGCATAGGTGTGGATTGGTCATAAAGAATCTGAAGTAGGACTATTAGTCCCCATCACATTCACACCTCTCTGGCAGAGCTCCAAATTAGTCATTGTAAAGCTCTCAGCACATGGTCAACCCATCCTCTGCTATAAATACAGTCACCACACTCAGCCATCCTTCATTCAACTTTAGAACTCAAAGCACGAAGCATTTGATCTCATCTCCATCACTATAACCAGATCTGGGTGTTCGGAGATTTCACGATAGAAGAAACTTAAACAGAATTTCTTCAAATCAAAGATGATGCTGATAAAATATTTTAGTTTTATGGTTCTCTGTGATTATAAAGCAGCATTCATTAATGTGCATGATACATGCATATTTAATGCAGCATGACAAAATGATTAAGTGCACAGTTCTGGTACCTGGCTCAGTTCTGTGGTGGATTTTACAAGGTTCTTTACAAAACTGGAGACCTGCAGGTTAGGCTGGAGGACTTCCAGAAAAAGGTTTTCTTGTTGCTGCAGCAACAAAAGGGATGCTAAATCAGAATCAGGTTAGCGAAGGAGGTGTCTTTATCCATCTGGTCTGGTTTAACAGTTCTGAAACATTTAATTTTGCAGACTGTGGCCAGGTCATGGAAATTTCTAGCCTGGCCATTGCCTTCCTACGCAATTTCACTCGATTCCAGTCTCCCTTCTCTGCTCCTCTGTACGAAACACAGCCAAGAACAAGGGGCTGGTTTTTAGCAGGCTAGGAAATGCCATGTTCTTAGCTGCATCCTGGTGCAGTCTGAAAGCTTAGGACCATACCACTGTGTAATCGTAAGTGAACATGTCAATATTGTCAAGGGAACGTCTTGCTGACGTACAGAGCATAGTGAAGGTGCAGGAGAGCATCTTGGTGATCTCAGATATTAGAAAAACCTTTATGGTGAGAACTACAGGCATGATTAGAGTAGCTTGGTCCAGAATCAGGGTCATTGTCCTCTAATCAGAGGATCACAAGTTCAACTCAAGGAACTGCAGAGCAATGAAGTGTCCTTTGAAAATGCTCTGTACACCCTACTGCCCACTGATATGCTTATTGGTGTAAAGAATTTAAAAGTGAAGTATACTATATTGCCAAAAGTATTTTCTCACTCATCCAAATGACAAAGCAAGGTCCATAAAGACATGGATGGCAGAGTCTGGGTGAACTTGATTGACCTGCACAGAGTCCTGACCTCAACCTGATAGAACACCTTTGGGATGAATTAGAGCGGAGACTGAGAGCCAGGCCTTCTGTCCAACATCAGTATGTGACCTCACAAATGTGCTTCTAGAAGAATGGTCGAAAATCCCCATAAACACTCCTAAACTTTGTAGACAGCCTTCAGAAGAGCTGAAGCTGTTCTATCTGCAAAGGGTGGACCAACGTCATATTAAACCCTATGGATTAGGAATGGGATGACACTGAAGATCATATGTGAGTCAAGGCAAGTGAGTGAATACTTTTGGCAATATAGTGCAAAAAAACCTACATATTGGAAAGCACTGTATGCGTGTGTGTGTGTGTGTGTGCGTGCGTGCGTGCGTGCGTGCGTGCGTGCGTGCGTGTGTGTGTGTAGAAGAGGTTAAAAAAGTGCTACAGAAGAGTAGACCGTTTATCATTTGCCACTGCCTTCACACTAAAGGGATTTTCCAGATGTGCTGCAATTCAGTCTATAGGTTGTTGAGGTCACTGAGCGTTAACTAATTAATTTATTTTTTTGATTAGACAATAACATCTCTGTTCAAACTTATCTGTTCTGTGGCTTTATTATTAACCAGCTGCAGCACAAACCTGTTGTTCCTTTCCCCAGTGACTATATCAAATACAAGACATTCCAGTTTACTGAACAGATTTTCAGTAAGCGTATATGAAAAACTTAAAAGTAAAGGCTAAATTCCTTTAGATAGTCTCAAATTGCTCTACAAGTACAAGCAGAAATAAAACACAACACAAGCAGTTGTTATCCCGTATTTTAACATCAAATACATTAACATTAAACCTTGATTTATAGATAATGGTGTTCAGATCATACCTCCTTCACGTGAGCATCATCGAAGTACATCCATCTTCTGATTTTAGTCTGGAAGAAGAAGGTGGAGTAGTGTTTCCCGTAATAACAGACCATTCCTACCAGGTAAAGCTCTGCCTGTCGAGCCTTTTCTTCCGTCACTCTGTAAAACAGCTGCGGAGAAAAGATCAGATCATCACAAATGCTGATGATGCAGAGGTTTATCTGTCAGATCTGGTTCCCCTCTCAGGTCTTACATCACCAAGGCGCAAGCAGGTACCCAGTGTGTGGATGACGTCCTCAGCCAGATCCGAATGATCCGAGTCCCAAACCAGGCCGATGGTGATGATCTCCGGACTGTTGAGGAGCACACGAGCCATGCGGAGCTGCTGACCACATTGACTCTGAGGAGGAGGGGATAGATGGTAAATCTGAGTCTCTGTAGAACCAGTTCATGTTTGTTTACTGAAGCCTTACAGGACAGCTGCGCAGGTCTCCCATGCTGGCATTTCGTAACAGCTCCCCAAACATGCTTGGAGTTGCCTTCTCCCTCGACTCCAACATCTTCACAGCTTGGTTACTGAGGAGGAGAACAGTTTGTGTTTGTCATTTTACTGTTCTGCATTTAAAGAAGCTACAGCTCTGAGTTGTGGAGTTCCTCAAGGGTCTATTTTGGGATACTTATGGCCTGATCTACTAAGATCCCAGATAACAAGCCCTAAATTGCGTGTGCAAACTAAAAAAGAGAATAACTGGGCATGTTATGGGTGATCTACTGAGATTGTGTTTATGTGTTGATAGCAGATGCAAAAGTGGCACAGACCACCTTTTTGAAATGAGTATTTTCCGTTAGTGGCTGTCATCATGGAGAGTTTGAGAGAGCACATAAGAAAAACTACTCTGGTAGATGCCAGTGTTAACTGTGTTTTATTTCTGACAGTCCAAATATGTTGATACATGCACAGAACATTTTCTCTCTCTGTCATCTGTCATTCTACAGACAGTTGTTCGTAATGTGGTGCTAAATTATTACATTTGCATTTCCTCCCACCTAGGTTTTGGAGTTTTGGTTTTGGCTAATCATGTATTCTGCATATTCTTGACAGAAAACATGCTAAATGGATTTAGTCTGATATTTTGCTCATTTGTCAGATGCAGTCCTTGGCTTTGTGTGCGCTATCAGTAGATCAAGTCAATAGAATTTGCTGCTATTGGAGTCTACGTTTAGAAAAAAATATCCTTTTGATTGCTTTGATAGTACAAACCCCAAAACCAGAAAAGTTGGCACGTTGTGTAAATCGTAAATAAAAACAAAATACAATGACTTGCAAATCTTTTTCAACCCATATTCAGCTGAATATAATGCAAAGACAATATATTAAATGTTTGAACGGAGAAACTTTATTTTGTTTTGCAAATAACCATTAACTTAGAATTTAATGGAAGCAACACATTGCAAAAAAGGTGGCACAGGGACATTTTTACCACTGTGTTACATCGCCTTTCCTTTTAACAACACTCAGTAAACGTTTGGGAACTGAGGAGACCAATTTTTGAAGCTTTTAAGGTGGAATTCTTCCCCATTCTTGCTTGATGTACAGCTTAAGTTGTTCAACAGTCTGGTGTCTCCGTTGTCGTATTTTACATTTCATAATGCACCACACATTTTCAACGGGGGACAGGTCTGGACTGCAGGCAGGCCAGGGGAGGACCCGCACTCTTTTGCTACGAAGCCACGCTGTTGTAACACGTGCAGAATGTGGCTTGGCATTGTCTTGCTGAAATAAGCAGGGGCGTCCATGAAAAAGACGTCGCTTGGATGGCAGCATATGTTGCTCCAAAACCTGTATGTACCTTTCAGCATTAATGGTGCCTTCACAGATGTGTAAGTTACCCATGCCTTGGGCACTGATGCACTCCCATACCATCACAGATGCTGGCTTTTGAACTTTGCGCCTATAACAGTCCGGATGGTTCTTTTCCTCTTTGGTCCGGAAGACACGACGTCCACAGTTTCCAAAGACAATTTGAAATGTGGACTCATCAGACCACAGAAYACTTTTCCACTTTGCATCAGTCCATCTTAGATGAGCTCGGGCCCAGCAAAGCCGGCGGCGTTTCTGGATCTTGTTGATAAATGGCTTTTGCTTTGCATAGTAGAGCTTTAACTTGCACTTACAGATGTAGCGTCGAACTGTAGTTACTGACAGTGGTTTTCTGAAGTATTCCTGAGCCCATGTGGTGATATCCTTTACACATTGATGTCAGTTTTTGATGCAGTACCGCCTGAGGGATCGAAGGTCACGGGCATTCAGTGTTGGTTTTTGGCCTTGCCCCTTACAGATTCTCTGAACCTTTTGATGATATTACGGACCGTAGATGGTGAAATTCCTAAATTACTTGCAATAGCTCGTTGAGAAAAGTTGTTCTTGAACTGTTCGACAATTTGCCCACGCATTTGTTCACAAAGTGGTGACCCTCGCCCCATCCTTCTAAGTGAATGACTGAGCATGTCAAGGAAGCTGCTTTTATACCCAATCATGGCACCCACCTGTTCCCAATTAGCATGTTCACCTGTGGGATATTCCAAAAAAGTGTTTGATGAGCATTCCTCAAATTTCTCTGTCTTCTTTGTCACTTGTGCCAGCTTTTTTGAAACATGTTGCAGGCTTCAAATTCCAAATGAGCTAATATTTGCAAAAGATAACAAAGTTTACCAGTTCGAACGTTAGGTATGTGGTCTTTGCAGTGTGTTCAATTGAATATAGGTTGAAATTGATTTGCAAGTCATTGTATTCTGTTTTTATTTACAATTTACACAACGTGCCAACTTTTCTGGTTTTGGGGTTTGTAATATCCAGAATTATTTCACTGTTGAACACAGAGACAACACAATTTGTAAAAATTAACTTTCTAAGAAAACAGAATTAATTTGCCAGACATCTTAAAGGGCACCTATTATGCAAAACTCTTTTTTTTTTCATGTTTTCAAACTTACTTTTGGGTCTCTACTGCTTAGAGAAGCAGTCCAAACACCAAAAAAAAGCACCCAGCCATTTTTAACTGTAATTACATGTATTTTTAGGTATTTGGAAACACGGTATTTCTCAAAGCACGTTATTCTGACGTCACAATAACAGTCACCTAGCAACCTAAACCAGAGTCCTGCTCCTTACGAGGCAACCTGAGGTGAAGCTCCACCCACTTCCTCAAGGGACGATAGTTGTTCTGTTTTTACAGCAGCCATGGAGAACAGCGATGCCTGGATTAATTTTATTTTTTATCTTTGATGACAATGTTCTAACAATATTGCCAAAGAAAGCTGTAGTTTGTGAAAATAATTTCACTTTGGAAACTTCTACCATGTCAGGGGGCGGAGTTAATGTAAACAAACGGAATGGAGGGGGATTTCCATTGCAACTTCTGCATACAGCACGAGCTGGAGAGAGCTGAAGAGGCAGAACTAAAAAAATGAAATTTTGATTTTTGAGATTCTTTTTGTGAATTAAATCAAATGAACATGTTTTGTATAGCCCACAGATGGATCCTAACTTGTGCTAAGACCCCCTTAATAGGTCACCTTTAAGTTAATATTAGTGATTTCAAATGAGTGTTTTAGGAACTGTTAGTGACATTAAGGAGAAGTTAAATGCCTTTGTGTGTTTACATTCACACTGCCATGTCATGTAGATTTATTCATGAAATTCTATCTTTTCATTTACTGTAGTCTGCTTTTGCCGGTCATATTAAAAGCTAGATGAACATATAATTTTGGTCTTGCCTGTTTCCAGACAGATGTGAGGATTTTATTTTTCCTCTTTAAAACATTAAATAGACCAGCAGCTTGTTATTTAGCAGATGTTCAACGTTCACAACTCTGTGATAGTTCTGTAGTTCATGAGTTTGTTCTCTTTATACACAAACCTCACAGAACGAACAAGTTTAAATCTTTGCTTGAGACTCACCCTTTGATTTGAGTAAAACAAAAATCATAGTTTGTGCATTTATTCTGTATGACAGAGTATTAGGGCCACACAACAAGATTGTTTTAAATTTTTTTACATTACAAAAATAAAGACATTATATTACATTAAGATCGTATGAAAGTTATAATATTATGAGAATAAAGCCACAATATTATGAGAATAAAGTCATAATATTACGAGATTAAAGTCGTGATATTACGAGAATAATGTCATAATATGAGCATAAAGTCTTAATATTACGAGATTAATGCTGTGATATTACGAGATTAAAGTCATAATATTATGAAAATAAAGCTGTAATATTACGAGATTAAAGTCATAATATTATGATAATAAAGACATATGAGAATAAAGTCATAATATTACGAGATTAAAGTCATAATATGAGAATAAAGTCATAATATTACGAGATTAAAGTCGTGATATTACGACATTAAAGCCATAATATTATGAAAATAAAGTTGTAATATTACGAGATTAAAGTCATAATATTATGAGAATAAAGTTGTAATATGAGATTAAAGTCATAATATTATGAGAATAAAGTCGTAAAATTACAAGATTAAAGTCATAATATTACATTATATTATGAAAATAAATATTATATATTTATATATAATTGATGGATAGAGCTTCATCAGAGCTAAACAACCAAAAAAAATCTGAATTTGCAGGTGTGAGGAAAATAAGGAGGAAATGAGGAACGGAAAATGGACACGTCATGTAAGATTACGACTTTATTCTTGTAATAATAATTTAAAAAAAACTTGTTTTGTGGCCCTAATACTCTGTCGTAATTCTGTTATTGTCATAAGGTTAGAATAAACAGCTGGAAGACATCTGCACATCTTCTTCTCCATCAGTCGCTGACTTTTTCCCGTCTGAGCAGCAGAAACTCCTCAGGTATCATGATCAAACATATCAGTTGCCTAGGTGACCCTGATGTGTTGCCTAGCGACCGCAGTGTGAGGGTGTGTGGCCTGAAGTTTGTAATTGTGAGTTTGCAGCTAAAGATAGAGCCGCTGACAGAAACGTACCACAGGGAGGTGGTGGAGATGTAGTGAACCATCTGAATGAAGGGCAGAGGGTCTGAAGACGCGCCACAGCTGCTGCACACACACTGACACACACACAGAAACCACAGGTCAGCAACACACACGGCAGACATGAAAACACAACTGGCAAATGTTTCGACACCTAAATGGCCCCAAACAAGAACTGATGTGATAATCTGCAGATATTAGACGCCTTCTCTAATACAAAACAAACCCAACTGAAGTTCAAAACACTCTGAACAAAATGTGTTTGAAGTTTAGTTTTCTCTGGAAAAAAAACTAACACTTCCTGACGTAAGCATCTTAAACTCTCAGTTTTAAATAACTATTAAGAACACAGCTTCATCTGTATTCTTGTCTGAAAACGTGTGAATGCGCAGGCTGCCTGGCAAAACAAACTCAGGGCAGCAAATACCCAACAGGGTTTCCTGTTATGCTCAGTTCAGAGTTTTATAATCAATAACGACAAAGATGAACCAACAACAACGTGAGCCACATTCATGATGCTTTTTCCATTGTTTACTTTAAATATAACTAATCAAATTCTGCTAACTGCATCCAGATGAGTTACAGACAAAAAAACAAAACATGAACTAACAGAGAAAAACATTTTCATTGTTAAATTAAACATATAAAAAGTTACTTTTTTAAACATGAAGAGATGATGTTTGATTCTGTCACAAAATGAAGCAATAACAGCCTGGCAGGATGTTCCTTTACTGTATTTAGATCCACTTTAATGAAAATAACCAGCTAAACAAATGAGGATGAGACTGAACCTGACAAATGGACGAAAGAAAAACACTCAGCTTTTCAGATCATTTTCAGTGTTAGTCTGAGTTAAGGGGGTTATATCATGTGTTTCTCATGCATTTATTTAAATTCTATACCATAATAAAGTAACTATGTCACCTTCAGTTATCAATAATGTTGTTTATATGTTTAAATAGAAAATAAACTTGACTTCTCATCATATCTGTTTCTAAACACCTTGTAATTGGCCTCTGTCTTTTTAATGAACCTCCTTCCTCTTCTGTCCCACCCATTTCAGCACAGGGCCTGGTGTGTGTGTGTGTGTGTGTGTGTGCTCTGTGATGAGGAAGCTCAGCTTGGAGACACAGTTCAGAGGAGGAGCTGGTCCCAAAAGGAGGTTCTAGGCCCAACTGGTGGTTTTTGGTCCCCTGCCTGCTGCCTCAGGACACTACAGGATTTATCAAACATGCACGAATGAGTCAAAGTAAGACTCTGGGCATGTTTTTGATGACAGGATAACATTATAACATGATATAAAACTCAAAAAAGTTGATTTTACATGATATTGCCCCTTTAAGTTTGATGTTGTAAACTTACAGGATGAATCCTGAAAACTGAAGTTTTCACAGTAATCTCAGTCATTGCTAAAAAGAAAAGAACTTAAATCTTTCACTTTTTTAAAATCAGCAGCAAGGATGTAGTTCAAAATAATTCCAAATAAAATCAGTAAATCTTGACATGACTCAGATTTCATATGTTTTGTGTAAACCCGAAGGCACTGCAGTGACAGATGGAAGGTGTATTAGTTTTGTCAGACCTCAGCTGTCTCACCTGTTCGAACAGCGTCATGGCGAACTTCTGATGAGGGATGCAGTGTCTGGCTGTGCAGATGTCCTCTTTGGTCTCGTCTGAGATGTGGAAGTGGATCCTCATCAGGATGTTCTCCTGTAGAACAACGGAGCTTGAGTAAATCCCTGACAGATCAGGTTTCAGGTGTCTTGGGCGACTCGGGTGACTCACGAAGCACTCCGCAGCGTCGTCCATGATGCCGAGCTGAAACCTCTGCTCGTCCTGGAAGGTTTTGGCGAGCGCGCTGCGCAGCGCGTCGGACGGCAACACTTTCTCGCTGCTGTACTGGAACTGAGCGAAGATGCTCTGAGGGAGGAGAGGAAACAGGGAGGTGAGGCCGGTTCAGGGTCCAACCCTGCTATTAGACAAGTTCTCACCTTCAGAGCGCAGAAAATACACGAGTCCGCCATGCACTTGTGGTTGGTGAGCTGACGGAAACTTCGTCGAAAGATGTCGAGGTGCCAGAGGACCTGAAACACACAAACAAGAGGACAGTTGAAAACATAAAAAATGCTGCTGCAAGCTCAAAGTCTGCAGGCTGGCTTTAAATTAAATAAAATATTAATCCTAAAAAAGGTGATTTTTTTTTGTTTTGTTGAAAACTGAAATAAAAAAACAGGCAGAACTTACAGCAGAGAAATTTAATATTTTACCCTTCAAAAATCAAAGGATTATCACTATACTGCAAGTATCAAAATGTTAATATTCAAGTGAAATCATCCAATAAAGAGAAACATTCTTAGGTGTCCACGATGACTCCCTGACAGTCCTGATGCCTCTGAGTTTCTGTCTCTGCTCAGTTCAACAGTTCAAGCCCCTCTTCAGTCAAAACATGTGATAAATTGACATAATTTGTCAGCCAATCATCTGTCAGCACAGCTTCGACTGAGCTCAGAACAAACCGACCAATCAGAGACAGAGTTTAGAACCATGAGAAGTTATGGAAGTGAAGAGGCCGAGTGTGTCAGCCTGAGTTAACCTGCTTCAGACAAACCACCTGAACTCCTGACAGACGACACATTCAGATGAGATGATGGGAGATGGAGTGAGAGCGCCCGGAGGAGGAGCAGCATTATTTTTGTTTAACAGAGAAAACCGGACAAATAAACAAGTAGTGACAGAACGCACATGTATGTTGTTGTGTACATGTGCCAGAACTACATCTAATCAAAACGGACAGAAGACGTCTCTGCCAGAAACAGTTTATAAAAACGAACGCTGCTTATTTTGACACTGAAGAATATAAAGTTTTATTTACAGAGCAGGATTTAACCAACACTGATACGTTGTTTTTGCTTCATAATGTGTTTGAATATCAAAACAACCACAAGGAAAAGGAACTAAATTAACATAAAACTTACAAACAAAATAATGCAGTCTTTATTTATTTTTTTTATTTATTTTCTAAAGTTTCCGGAACAGACAACATAAAAAAGTGACAAAACTGGGAGGGAGTGACAGTAACAAATAATAGTGATTCCTTGCACCATTACACCCTTAAAACAATCTGTAAAGCAAATTAAGCAGTACTATACAGTATATATAGCACGGTGGCTCAGTTGGTAGAGCTGATGCCTCTCAGCAAGAAGGTCACCGGTTCAAATCCCGGTCTGGGGACCTTTCTGGGTAGAGTTTGCATGTTCTCTCCGTGCATGCGTGGGTTCTCTCCGGGTACTCTGGCTTCCTCCCACAGACCAAAAACATGACTGTTAGGTTAATTGATAACTCTAAATTGTCCCTAGGTGTGAGTGAGAGAGTGAATGGTTGTTTGTCTTGTTTGTCTCTATGTGTGGCCCTGTGATGGACTTGTGACCTGTCCAGGGTGTACCCCGCCCCTCGCACTGTGACTGCTGGATATGGGCACCAGTGACCCACGCAACCCTGAAAAAAAAAAGGAAGAAGCATGTACAGAAAATGGATGGATGGATGGATATACAGTATACAAAAAGTCTTTTGTTACGGTAAAAAAAATAACTATTAAAAACTTGCTATACTAAAATAAAGACAAAACTGACCTCAAGTTTAACAAAAAAAAAGTAAACGCACTTCTTCATTATAAAAGTTATAAAATTAAAGCTGTACACCAGAGAAATACCAGAATTCAGTATTGAATTATTATTATTAAGTAATGATTGAGAATAAACCTGATTTGTTACCTCCGCCAAGGAGGTAATGTTTTCGGTCGCATATGTCTGTCTGTCTGTGGACAGCATAACTCAAAAACGCGTGGACGGATTGTCATGATATTTACAACACATGTTCATACTAACAGACGTAACACACCATTAAATTTTGGTGATGTTTCGGATCACGATGCGGACACAGGATTATTTCTTTTAATTCGAGCGAATCACAGCAAGAAGTTGCGAGCTCCCCCAGCCCTGCACAGAACTTCAGGAACGTGTTGCTACGTTACGGGAATGACTGATGCGTGGCGCAACCGAGCCGAACCTGGTACCTGGTACTGGCCCACGAGCTGAACCACCGGTCCCCCGCCTGTCGTCTGCGCGCGGTGGTTCACTTCAGCCCCTGAACCACTGGCCCAGACGCAGATCAGAGGGCCGTTGGTTCAGTCCGTGAACCGGCCCACAGGCTGGAGTGAACCCCCGCGCGCAGACAACAGGCGGGGGACCGGTGGTTCAGCTCATGTGTTGGCACCAGGTTCGGCTACTAATACCTCAGAAGATGAATTTGAAAAGTCTTCCAGCTAGATCTAACAGAGATGTGCAGTGCTCCAGCTCATCATTTCACTGTGGAACATCACCTGTCAGTCACCAGGGGCACAACAAGTGGGGGCGGCCACGGGGGGCTGTGCCCCACCAGTTTTAACCTCTTGAGTCCCAAGCTTTGTGCTTATTTAAATATTTCCCAGCTATATAAGATTAGTAGAACCTTATAAATATAAACGTTTTTTGAAAAACTAAGAATTAAAAATATGAATACATATTTTATTTAAAATAAAAAACTTAAAATAGTTCATCTGAAAAAAGACAACTTGTATAGAATAAATGTCCTCAATATCAGGATGAAGCTTTTCATGAGGTTAGAGGCATTAAATAAATCAATATTTTTAAGCAATATATACTTCTATTTTCAAACTGTAGATGTTTCTCTTCCCATCAGGGAGGCTTTSTCAGTTGAAAATATTTGGAGTGGGAGCTTTAGAGCTTCATGAAGGTCTATAACTTAGAACACAGAATAGAAATCTGTCCCCAAACTGGACCATGATGCTTTGCGTTAGGCAAAGATGGCGGTATCCACGATATATTACATTGCAGGATGGGGAAAATTGGTCTTGGCGGAGGTTTGCACTCTCCGGGTGCTTCTAGTTTTGAATGTTTTCGTTTATTGCAAGATTTTTTTTAAATGACACTTTTCACTTTAAATGTCTTTTAGCCTAATGATGTTCAAATTACACCTTAACCACTAGATGTCACTAGTGCTCACACTGTTCCTTTAATGATGTAGTTTAAATGCAATAAAGTTGTAAAAATATTGAACAATCTGTCCCACTAGGGACTTTATTTATTTTTTTCTTGGCATTTATTTGATGAAAAACATTCAATGCACTCATCAACTTGCACTCTGGATTATTTTAAAGAACTTAAAAAATTTTATTTTGATGCCCATTTTGTTACTGGGTATCCATAAAATGAATAACTGTTATTCCAAACCCTGTGCACATAAGCAGGGGTAGACATAAGGATATTTTTCAGGTTGTCCAGCAGACAACCTGTTGACAAAACCTGGTTGTCCACAAAACCTTTTGGTTGTCCAAAAGAATCTCAAGAAAAATGTAATTTAACAAGTATGTTGTCCTGTAGACCAAGTTTATTATATATAATTGTTCTCAGTCAGCCAGGCTGACAGGATCTGTGTGAAAAAAAACGTCTTCGTTCTCTTCTTTGAAATAGAGTTCAACATTCATAAGCTTCTTTCTGCTCATAGGTCCAATATTTTCACTTAAATAGGAGTATCCTGTGTACAAGACCTTATTAAAAGTTACAGTTTAGTGTTCTGTTTAGCTTTACCAAGTTTTTTCCTCCCTTTCATTTTTACAAATAATGAACACCCACGTCAGAGAACTTTAACCAAGGTCCTTTTTTTTCTTGGTTGTCCACCGGACAACCAGGAGACAGGATCTGGTTGTCCGAAATGAAAATAGGTTGTCTCGGACAACCTAAACAATGGTTATGTCTACCCCTGCGTAAGATTCAGATTAATTCATCCCAGTACCTGAATCTCAGGCTGATGTTGTGTTTGTTATGGCAACCAGACTTTTCATAACAGGATCAGAGTCTGTCGGTTCAAACACAGCTAGCAGCCTGCAGCTGATTTCAGATGGTTCAGTCAGAACTAAAAGGATTAATGTGTCGCTGAAAAAAACCTTCATGTGTTTAAAACCTAAATCAGAATCAGAAAAGAAAACTGCAACCCTTCAGGTGAACATTGCTGGTCTCCTGCTGAGTCTCAGGAATCCAGACAGGAATTTTTTTCATCACTTGACTTAAGAGGTGGGTTTTAAAAAACGGAGGCTGCAGAGGTCAGGATGACTGACAGGTTCTGATTCAGTTCAGCTGTGGAAACACAGAGCAGTTCTGCTACTCAACTGTTCCTTTGATCAGAAAAGGAAACTGGAAGATGATTTCAAATAATTTGAGAAGATTCAGACTATAATCTACCATTTTGAAAACTTTTTTTTTAGATTTTTGCAGTGCATAATCAGAACCCATTTGGGTTTTATTTGATAATTGGCTGAAACTTCTCAATGAGGAACACAATATAACATAAAATCTGTCCATCAGTTAAGAAAACTATTTTGATGAACCAGAATTTTAAATGATTGACGATTTTCATCCCCTCATTTTACCAAGGACAAACCAACATCCTTTCCCCAGAAACCTTATTATGCTGAAGCACTTTAAACCCCACTGTGAAGTCATGTTTAACTGCTGATCATAGAGGAAATGAAAAGAAAAATCCTTTTTTTAATCACTCTCTTGTTAAAAATGCCAAAAATGGCGTAAAGTGAAGGAAGTCTGAGTTTTTACTGAAGTTTCTGAATAATTACATTTTAATAGACTTAAAATTATAGTCAAGCCCACTGGTAAATAACATTTTTTAAGCATCATATGGCTCTGCACACTTAGATTGTTTTATTAAAATGTTTCTAGTTTATTCTAATATCATGCTATAAATGTTACAAATACAGCAAGACACATTTACTCTCATCTTGCTCAGAGACAGCGTGAGACGGCGTTCTCTCAGCGTGAGGCTGCGACACCGACAAGCTGCAGAAATCTAAACATGATGTGGCAAAACGTCAGAGAAAAAATAAAACCAAATCTGAACAAAAACAGATTACTAACACAACAACTGAGGATTAAAACACAACTACAGAATTAAAACCAGTCCAGGAGGTCGATTGTAGTTTCTGAAGGTGGATGGAAAGGGTGCAGGACTGACGCAAAACTGCAGTTTCAGCTTGGCTGTTTGTTTCTCCTTCCTGTCCCCCCACCGGGTTCAATATGTTGCTCTATTCAGGCGTTCAGGTAACAGACCTTCTGCTCAGATCTCCACAGGACCCCTACTTTAGACGTCCGGAGTGCTTTCAGTTTAGAAAATATATCTGTTAACTTCAGAGGTTTCAGATCTTCTCAGTGAAAACATTCATCCTGCAGAGTGGAGCGCTGCAGGGAGCAGCAGGAGCTTTTACTCTTCTGCAGAGGTGTTTTTACAGAAACACAATTTAGATACCTAAAATCACAGGTTTTATATTCCTGGGTTTGTTTTGGGATTAAAGAGTGTAAAACCAGAAAGAAAGTAAAGAAAGTCAGTTTTGGATTCATGTGTCACAGGCTGCAGATGTTTCTCAGAAAGATTTATGTGTGGAATCAGCTGCTCATTATGGCAATATTCTTCATCTTGACTTCGTCGTCGTCACATGTCTGAGCCTCTGAATGTCCCGACGGTCCGACAGCTCCTCCGGTTCGCCACCCCCGTTCAGATCAACTCAGGTTTCATTTAATCACGTTGGTCCAACGGGTCCGGGCGGACGCTCGGGCTGCCGGAGGAACTGGAAGAGTCCAGTTTGAAGTTTCCTGACTAATGGATGCAGCCGAGCAGGGGAAGGTGTGTGTTCACGGTCTGGCAGATTCCTGCGGCTGCCAGTTCAATCCTCACAGATCCAGTCGATCAGGAAATATCCTGATCTAAAACTGCATGACTGAATATAAAACTGGAGTTTTAAAAGAAACAAAAACAGTATTATAAAGTTTTCTTCTAGTCTTTTCCTTCTCACAGCCCAATGTCAGCTATCTCTATAACTGATCTCATTAAGTTCACCCAAAACATAACAGCCCCTGGAATCAAATATCACCAACCAACAAGAGCAGAGCTTCAGGTGTCCAAACATCAACAAGACAAAGAGGAAGAATATTTTGGTTTGGTGAGTGGGGATGGATAAAGAATCCATATTAGTGGAGGCCTTGTAAGTGGGCCCATTGCTCTCCTCAGAAAGACACTGAGCTTTACTCAAATCTTCTCTTCCCTCGGATGAAGGACACAAGGTTAGAAACACTGTGTTCTGAGCTTCTCTGGATCCAGAAAGAGGATCCAAGATTTATTTTTTTGACTGTTCAGAGCCAGGCAGTGGTCTAAGTCAGTGTTTACCAAAGTTGGGGTCGGGACCCAAAGTGGGGTCCTAAAACATCAAGGTGGGGCCCTGAAAAGATTTTCTGAATTAATGACTTTTTTGCCTTAGTTGTTACAAAGGAGTGAGGTTGGTGTATTTAAAATGGATAGATGTAGTATAAAAATATTGTTACTATGCCCATGTTTAGTTGACCTGATACAAATGTTTATCATCCAAAAATAGTTGGGGGCACAGGTCTCTGCTACTGTTATTTTGTGGGTCAAAAGCTGAAAAGTTTGGGAACCACTGGTCTAAGTAGTGTAAAGAGGACTCTAATTCACTGCCACGGGCATCACAGACCATTGTCATGGAGTCCATCAACCATTTTGTGGTGGTTCTTTGTTGGTTCTTGACTGCATAGTGGTCAACTTGGGCAGAAATCCCAGAGGAATCAGGTCGGTCAGGACCACCATAGTTTTGGAAAACTTAAGATTAGGGGTGTCCCGATCAGATATTGATATCAGTCCGATATCAACCAAAAAACGAGTATCGGATTTTATCGGCCTGCATTAAATATCTCAGATAAAAGCGCTCTCATATAAGCAGTCCAATCCAGCAGTCCACTGCCCCGCTCCAGCTTCTCTATCCAGCAGTGCTTGGATCCAGCATGCAGAGCCCACGTGATCACAACAACATGCTGCGCTAACAAAGTAGCTGGCAGTAGGAGCGATGTCAGCAGTACTTTCTATTTTCATCAAAAACAGAGTTGAAGCTAAGTGCAAAGTTGTCATGCACAGTTTTCTGTGGGGGAACAGAACTGTGTACGTTCTAAACCGGAGAGACAACCAGGCTCTACTCTCCACCCTGGCAGCACCTATGTGGTTCGGCTTTGGTCCAGTGTGTCTCCATGGTTCCAGTTTCAGAACCTCCTCTCCGGTCCGGTCGGTGGTTCTAAACGGGCAGGAGCGAGGACAGCAGACTTACAGTTTTGACATCAGCAGAATGCTGCCCGTGGATTAGCTCTAGGATTGATGGACAGAAGAAAGGAGAGCGCAGCTTTTGTTCTGGAATACGAGCGTGACATGGCGAGAGCAGTGATAAAAACTGCTCCCTGCAGGGGCGAGAGGCTGATCTCCACATGATGCTCAGACTGTAGAAAGTGAAAATGCAGCAGTAAGAAAGGTAACTATCAATTTAATTAACTGACTAATTTTTACTATTTATTTTTTGCTTATTAGTGATGTTTAATCTGTTTACACACTTGTTTTAGTGCAGATTAAGTGCAATTATGTTTTCATCATCATCATCATTTATTAATAAAGTGCAATAAAAAACAAAGTGCTGTACAGGAACATAAAATATAAACAATGAACATAGTACAGTAATAAAATAAACAACAAAATCAAACAAAAAAGCAAAGGCTGTCCAAATAATTGTGCTCTTCAGACTCAAATGCCTGTTTAAACAGATGAGTTTTTAACAGAGACTTAACATCATTTAGAGACCCCGCTGACCTCACAGACAGTGGGAGATTGTTCCAGAGCCGAGGTCCTGCAACTGAAAAGGCTCTGTCCCCCCTGTCACAAGCCGAGACCTGGGAACAACTAAAAGCTTTTGATTTACAGATCTCAGGGATCTATTTGGAATGTGAGGCTGTAAAAGCTCAGTCAGATAATGAGGTGCCAAACCATTTAGACATTTAAAAACTAAAAACAAAATTTAAAAACAATTCTAAAAGAAACAGGTAACCAGTGAAGAGAATACAATATTGGAGTGATGTGTTCATGGCGTCTTGTCCCTGTTAATAAACGAGCAGCTGAGTTCTGAACCAGCTGTAGATGAAAAACCAAAGACTGCTCCATCCCACAATAAAGGGAGTTGAACTTGAAGTAGTCCAGTCTAGAAGTGACAAAAGCATGAATAATGGTGCGTTCACACCGAACGCGATTTCAGCTTCAAAATCGCAGCCAACGCTGAAGTTTGAAGCTTGCGCACTTTGAGGTCAGACGCAGGACAGCTGCGCTGCACGGCAGAGCCTCCCCGCCCCTCCCTCCTCTGTCGGGCTCTGTTTAATTTCGGACGAGGAAGTGGCTTTGCTTTATTTACAGAGCAAGAACATGTCACGTTCATCAGATAATTAATTCATAATTAATTCACCAGATAATTCAGAGTAGAGGCTCACTTTCAGGACTATTTTTCCAGTCTGATGAGTCGCTGCCACGCATTGCTGCGGATCAGGACACGACTGCAGGCACTCATTTCAGCCTAAGAGCAGGAGCTCTGTCTGTTTCAGGTTAGTGGACATCATTCAGTAAACTGTCCCGTCAGGAAATATGTCGCTACGTCACACAGTGGAGTCTCTCTGATTGGTTGACGCGGCGCGTCGAGCTGCAAAAGTTCAGATTTTCTAACTTCAGCGATTTGCGCCTCAGCGCGTCGAACACTCAGATCGTTCAAATCGTTCAAATCGCGCTGCTCTAATCGCACTTGAGGCGCCGCAGAACTTCCCGACGTTGCTTGAAGCGCGTCCACCATAGACTTTGTATGTAAACCTGCTGCTCCTGACGCTGAAATCGCGTTCGGTGTGAACGCACCATAAGCCTCTCAAGGACATTATGAGGCAGGTAATCCTTGACTTTACTTATAAGTCTCAGAAGATAAAAGATAGACAGGACTACTGCACTGACCTGTTCTTTAAATTTAAAATCAGAATCCAAAATCACCCCAAGATTTCTAACAGACACAYGGCCAGACAAAGGGTCCAGTGGTCCAACAGCACTACTGCATCCTGTCAGTTCATCAGAGTTACCAAATAAAATGACCTCTGTCTTTTTATCATTAAGATAAAGAAAGTTCAGGTCCATCCATGCTCTCACATCTTTTAAGCATTCAAGTAGCCTATTTACAGACTGGGATCCACTACATCTTAATGGAAGATAGACCTGAATGTCATCAGCATAAAAATCGTATGACACGTTATATTTGTGAACGTTTTGGGCACAGTCAGTAAAATTGGAGCTGTGAACTCTTAACTTTGAACAGTTGGACATTGGACAATAATGTGGGGTTTTGTTTTGTACCCACCTTCAGTTATTCCCACCATAAAGCAGCACCAGGCTGACAGATAGTAAAACAATAATTGGAGTGATTTTGAATTGTTATTTTACACTTTAAAAGTACATTTTGCATTTATTATGTTTTATTTTTCAGGGTATTCCAATTTATTTTATTTATTTTATTAAACTGTAGAATGTTCTTCAGTTTAAAATGTATGTGACCCATTGATTAAAATTAAATGGGTCAATTTTTCTCAAACCTACTCTTTTTCACTGTTTGACCTGATCAAGACTTTTACAAGATTTCACACTACAAAATAGGTAAAAGTGTGTGATTCGTACTGATATGTTATCGGGTCAATGTTGGTATCGGCCAATTCTCAAAGTTGCAATATTTGTATCGTATCGGAAGAGAAAAAGTTGTATCAGGACACCCCTACTTAAGAATGTCCCGTGTCCCCCCATATAACTCATTCCAATTTGATTCTGTTTATTTAAATAGTGCCATGTCACAACAAACGTCTCAGAGCACTGTACAAAAACAATCTAAGGAAGACAGCAGATTTGAGGAAACTATACTTTTAAGCAATATAAAAGAAAATAAAGTATGTGCACCATATATATAGGCAAAATACAGCAATACTTTATGATTCTTAAATTTAGAGTAATTGTTGCGTCTTTGTTAACTGGTTGTTTGTAAACTTCAATCAAACCTTCAATTGGGATCACGAGTCTCAACATGTAGCTTTCAGTTGAAAGATGAAAAATTTAAAAATAATTGCTTTAGATTTGGGTAAAATGGATTATTCTGAGCACTGAAAAGGAAAAAAATAATGAACTCAATAAAATTTTTTAGACTTTGTGTTGTTTACAGATTTGGACCGAGACTGTTGGACATCAGAATGTGTTTCTGTTTGGATTTTCTAACAGCTCCCAACTCCAGCCATCTGTTTCCAAATGTTCAGAGGGTTGAAACACCTGACAGACTCGTTCTGACGGTATGGTGAGAAAAACCAAATGTTTCTCAAAGCTCAATCACAAGATGCCCAAAGGACTCTACATACTCCATCTGAAGTCAACTTGCAGTCAATGTGGTAGCAAAACGCTTGTGGGAACAATTCTTTTTAAACAATGAGGATTGTTAAAGTGAGTTAATTCAATATGATTTGTAAACCAGCACACACCCATTAATTTTAATGCATCATGCTCCACTTCAGCTCGACTGATTTCTCTTCCAAGCCTGCTTCAGATGTACTTTGGGTCTGACCCCTCACCAGGGTGTGAAGCAGCTGATCCAGGACCTGCCCAGACTTTAAGCTCCACTTAAACAGTGTAATGAGTGTTTGTGGGTTCCTGTCCCACCCGGGTTAATGAGTCAGCCACCGTAATTACAGCTCTCAGCTCGTTTTGTCGCTGACTGCAGGTGGAGGCAGACAATCCTCCACCCCTTCATCATTGATGACTCACTAACCAGAGCAACAAGCAGTCTGGGAGGAGACGCAACGGATCATTACAGACTCACTCTGGTTGTTATGAGGGGGAGTGGCTGATTGTAAGACTCGTGCTGTGGATAAAAACTCTGCAGCCGGTCGGAGCCGAGCGGCTGCAGGAGTGTTTGGTCTAACAAACAACAGCTGCCACTCATATAACGCTGAAGGTAATCAGTCTTTTAAAACAATGTTTATTTTATCAAACAAAATGGTAAAAACTGTGCTGGTGAGCTAAAACTCAGAACTCAAGTATCCCTTCAATAAAATATTGGTCAGCTGGTGAACATAAAAACACATTTTACTATTTTTCTTTGATCACATCAGTTGGGTTAAAGCAGAATGTTGTACTGAAACGCTAACCTTTAGGAAAAATAAAACTCAACATTTTTTGTGTTTTCCTTAAAAGTGAGAGTCATTACAATAGCTTTTTGGCTTTACTACTCCACGGGTCGTCGACCGCTCTGAGTAAACAAATTTTAACCTGGTGGGGAGGCATGTAAAGCCTGGTGGCCCGCCAGCCTTATAATGGCGCTGCGGGAAACCCTGCAACACAAGTGGTTCAAATCATTTTTCTGGAAGCCACTAACTTTGATGTTTGTGAATGTCTAAAAGTTTTATTTGTGCATTTTTCCTCTTTTAACTCAGTTTCAGTCCTTGTAACATATGGTACATCTTTAAAACAAATCTCAGACTTGACAAAAAAAGAAAAATCAATGTTAAAAAAATACAGCTACAGATGAACAGAATCTAAAAGTTCCTTGGGAAAATGGTAAAATAATGAAGATGTTTAGAAGCAAAACACTAAGAAATGCTGGTTGAACTGGGGTTTCTCTGGCTACACAACTAGGCAACTTTATTATGAAACGGTGTTATAACATAAATACACAAAAATAATTTTAATATTCCTAAATGCAATTGCAATACACCCGCCCTTAAATAAAATAATTAAACAGTGAAACTCAGCCTGTATGTTTGTTCAGGTTGTGTTCTGGTACCTGCAGGGCGCTGTTCAGGAAGCAGCTGTTCTGGCCCGGCTCGTTGCTCAGCCCTTTACTGGGAGCGATGGACGTCATGGTGCGGGGTGCCAGGATTCCCTGCACCCCCCCTCCGCTTCCACCCCCGCCTCTGCCACCGCTGCCGCCTGAGGCAAAGTAGCTCCTTTTCCACGACATGTTCCTGCTCCCTGCGATTATCTCTCAGAGATCAACTTCCTGCTTCTGGTATCCACGGATCCATTTCATCCAGCTGACGGGATGCAAATAAAATGTGATAAAAACTCCAGCAGCAGGCGCAGAGCCAAGGAAAGAACGCTTTTTAGGACATAAAAGAACGTTTAAAAAAAGTGAAAACAATTAAAAATAAAAACCCAATATCCAAGAGTTTGGAGTTTTTGGTTCAAACAGTAAATCCTTAGATGAGATTTTTATTCCACATATTTGTTTTACATCCCAGAAGTTTCCATTTTGCAGGATTCCTCTTCTTTTTTATTCGCACAGAAACAAAAACCTTTCAAAACATTTTATCAGAAGGAATTCCCAGAATTCTCAAACAACGCCGCAATTAAATCCAGTAGAATTTGATCCAAGACTTTTCAGGGACAGAGCGCCATTCGTCTCTCTCACTTCAACATGTGCAGCTTAGACGTGACCAGACCGCATCCTCATCGTCATCATCACACACACTGACCAGAGGTCAGAGGTCAGAGGAGACGGCTCGGCTCAGGACGGATCTGCAGAAGAAGAACAAAGAACTTTGAGCTTCTAGAAAAGAAATAATAATAAAGTCAGAGCAACAAACACTCACAGCAACAAATAAATAAAATTCTTATTTAGTGAATTATTGTCAGACGGTGACCACACTTGTAGTCAATTCAATATACTTATAAAAGCACATTCAACAAACTACAGTGTTGCATGATGACAATAATAAAATAAGACAAAAGCAGAGATAAAAACAATGAAACTATTATTTTTTAATTAGAAGAAAGTAAATAAGAGCATAAAAAGATTAAGTCAAAGGTCAGTGAGAACAAATGTGTTTTCAAAAAATATTTCCAAACAGGAAGTGAAGAGGCCGGTCTAATGTTGGAAGACAAATTATTCCAAAGTTTGTGAGCCACGACTGAAAAACCTGATCTCATCAAAGCATCAAACTAGTGTTCAGGACGACCAGAAGCATCAAATCAGAGGATCTCAGTGGCTGCAGGGGTAACAGAAAGAACCTTAAAACAAAAAACAATATTTCTCCTTGTTTTCGTCTGTTCAGTTCAGTCTGACGTCTTCTCTTTAACACAAGTCCTGTTCTATCTAATATGACAAAGACACAATTTTAAGTTTTTCTAACAAGAATGGGCAAAAAAGTGAAAAACAAGCCAAAGTCCAGCTAAAAGTTATAAAAGATCCTTTAAAGAACAAGACATCAAATCCACGTTTTATTTTGTTTCCAAGAAAGAGAACTGAGGAATGGATTAAGACTTATAACGATCGGTAGGTAAGGGACAAATGACGAGAAGCTGCAGGGCTGAAGTGACTGCAGCGAAGCACAAATACATAAAAAAAACAAGTCTGAGTGTAATTCACAGCCGGCTCGTTCCTGAACACTGATGAAATAGAAAACATGATGAGTAATGACAGAGGAGAAGGCTCTGCTCTGCTCTGCTAACCCAACATTAGTCTGTAAAAAGCAGGATGAGTAATAACTGGATCTCAGGATGTTAAATCTCCTCTAAGAACTAAAACTGACATAATTTCAGGTTTGTGAAGATGCAGAAATGATTCAAAAAAACCTCAGACTTTTGTCACTGCATTCTAGTGCTGTACCAAACGATTATTTTCTAATCGATTAATCTAACAATTATTTTTTTTATTAATCTATTTTTCTAACAACAAATCTATGTTATTCTGATGTGAGTGCACTGGAAATTTAATATGTTTTCATCAAATTAACAAGAACAGTTCTTTAATA
>NW_013952645.1:437096-440104 GCF_001266775.1 Austrofundulus limnaeus | reverse complement strand
CAAATGAACTAAATCATGCAAAATTCAAGTCACTCTGGAAAAACTATAACAAACATTTATTATTTTTTATTTAACATATTTCTCAATATATAAAAATTAACAAATATCAAGACAACATCCAACTTTGTATTGTAACATCAGTTGTGTAACTTTTCTTTGAAGTGAAAACTCTTGAAAACAACAAGACTGTTTTGTCTTATTACACAAATTAAAATCCAGCTCCACGTGTTTCTATTGATGTCATTTCCTCGTTAGAAAAATTATGTGATGAAGGTCCATGGAAGGCAAATATGTTTAAATCAAATAAACAAAAGAGGATGCAGTTAAAATCAATAAAAGGTATTAAGCTACGTTTTGAACATCCAAAACACGTCCAGCACTTGTTGGCTGCTTGTGCTCTTTAGGTCAGACATGTGTCGGGAAGCTCCTCTGTTGTTTGAGACGCTGGAGGAACCGTCTGATGGGGGAACCGTCTGATGGGGGAACGTGGCTCGACCTAACACCGGTCTCTGTTTAATGCTGGATGAAATAAAGAAAGTGGCGGTACTTTATTTACTTTGAGCAAGTGAACGTCATGTTCACAAGAAATTAATCCACCAGATAATTCAGAGGAGGTCTGTTTGGTAAATTTTACTCCAGGAGCTGCGAGGCTTGTTTTCAAGCTTCRSACTGAACTGAAGCAGCAGCTGCTGACGTCATTACGCTCTTGCGCGATGCTGCGTTCAGCACAAGCATGGAAAACTCACCACTCTTATTCCAATACGGTCACAATGATGCTTTTAGGTACCGAAATGGAATTGCATGAACATTCACGTGGTGGTTATGTAATTGGAATTGCATGAACATTCACGTGGTGGTTATGTAATACAGCGTATCGATAATAAAAAATCTGTGTCGACAAATTTACATAAATCGACGTGTAAGAAAATATGTTTTCAATAGACTGAAGTCGATATTAAAACCACCATTGTTAAATAAAATGATTTGTAGAAGGAATCAAACCATACAACACCAGAATTCTGGATCTGAGTGAGGTTTAATGTCACCGGAGTTGACAGGAAACCACACTGGTGACAAACCAGGAAGTTCATCAATTTATACATGTTCTTCAATGCCTGCGTTCGCCCCCTACTGACCTACGGCTGAATCACAGGCATTCAGACAAAATTCTCACCTACTGTTCTCATAACGGTTGATTATGTGTTGTTATAATTCAAACATGTAACTAATCTATATCAATCAAAACATAATAGATTAAACATTGTCAACATTATAAAAAGGAAAACCTAAGAATATAGTGTTGTGCTTTTAACATCAGTACTAACCTCTAATAACTATAAATTTCTTCAGACGTCATCGATTATTTCAACTAATCGGTGAAGCCCTACTTGTGACGTCCACGGCCTACCCCTGTTACCACTACTGTGCRTGTGTGTCAAGGACAGAAAGGCAGATGTGGCAGTGGAAGGTGTCAAAGCAGTTTGGAGAGTAAAAAAAAACGAACAAAAAAAGAAAACGATTAATCGATTATTAAATTAGTCATCGATTATTTTAATAATCGATTAGTTGTCGATTAATCGATTAATCGTAGCAGCCCTACTGCATTCACATAGAAAGGTGAATTTAAGTTTAAATTCCTGACTTGTTCCTTTTCTTTGACACAAAACACATTTCTGAGATTTTAAGAGGTAAACACTCGAGGTGATTTCCTTAATGTTCGGAGATCAACGATCGGCCGAAAAAGATCAGGTTTTCTACCTTCACAAAAGGTCTGAAAATCAGACACTGTCCCCTTCTGCTCTGCTGTTACTCTACGTAACGTCCAGTAAAAATAAGCTCGTATTATTTCAAGGGTACTGTTCAACGTTTTTCAATCAAATAAGATTAAAACATTGAATGTGTATTGTGACCTTAGAACACCTGACAGTAGCTATGTTTACATGAGCAAAATTCTTTGATCTGATTGAAATGTATTAGGACTAAATAATCTGAATGTATCGTTTACATGGGCACAATCTGATCATGATGAGTGTTTACATGCACCAGGTTTTTATTCAGAATAGAAGCACTGACATGCACAGTTGCCAACTTTCACTAAAAAAAGACAAAAAGAAAAACAGAAAAAAGTTCTACTTTTGTCATAAACATAAACAAACAGCTTCTGAGCTCAGAATGGACCTGTGACAGGTTTTAATAATGGAGATGTTACTGCACTGTCTGGTTCAGCTGCAGGTGACGCGCAGACTATTTAAAAAAATTTAAATCATTCTTTTTTTTGTGAAGCGGCGCAGGCTGTGTGTCTTCCTTATTTGTTGAGTGAGAAAACAGGAGGAAAAGTTCTGTGCTGCTGGAAACTACAGCACTTCTGCTCCTCCCTCCACAAAACAGCAGAAACAGGTGGATGAAAGTCAGCAGACATGAGCAGTCAGGTCAGTTTTCCACAATCAGAATAAGATGATCGGATTAAGTGTTTACAACATGCACATCGTTCGGATTATCAATCGGCATAAACCACCCCTCTCATTCCTATTACAAATTCATTCGGATCGAGCTGTATCGGGTCAGAATAATGTGAATGGAGTGTTTATATGACGCATTTTTATTACGAATGGCCGTTTAGTCAGATTACTTATGTCAATGTAAGCATAGCTAGTGTCAGTTATTTAAAAAGAAAAAAAATCTGTATCAGACAAGTTAGAATTGGCCCTGTCAGACTTCTTAAGATCGTGATCGGCCAGAAAACTGCAATCGGTGCACCTTTTAGACAGGCCTAAATAAATTTGACTAATGAATAATGCCACACACACGTTTTTAATCCAGTTAGTTCACCTGTGTCAAAAAATATGCATAGAAATAATCTGAACTGATGATTTTATTTTCCTAAATTATAAAGTTAGCTCCCATTTTTGAGGTAGGCTGGACAAATTCCTTAAAACAGCAGAAAACAGAGAGAGAGAGAGAGAGAAAGAGAAAGAGAAAGAGAAAGAGAAAGAGAAAGAGAAAGAGAA
>NW_013952645.1:433491-437044 GCF_001266775.1 Austrofundulus limnaeus | reverse complement strand
GAGAGAGAGAGAGAGAGAGAGAGAGAGAGAGAGAGAGAGAGAGAGAGAGAGAGAGAGAGAGACCTTGTTACAACATCTGTTACTTGCCGGTTTTCAGAAAACTAAGGGGAATTAGTTTGGATTAAGAAGCCGTGCAGCCAGTTTGTGCTGTGAGATCAGGGCTGATCACTCCGGGGAGCGCTTGTTTACTACCACAGGAATCAGCTGACAGACCCCTCCCACCACCTGCAGATAGGCTGCAACAGCAACGTGGTGTTTACTAAACCAAGAGCAACCTTCTCACCTGAACATGAGCTGAGCAGAGATACAACTGTTCACCGAGAAGCTGAAACTGTTTCAGAGTTGTTTCAGCAGGAGTAAATTAATGCATATACAGGAAAACCCCCAATCTCATGATGTACATTAAATCACTGAACTCCAAACTGAAAACTTATGTTTCAGTTTACAGCACACGCCACGGATAAGTCTGGATGTCAGTGAGGTGTTGTGTAAGTATGATATGAAGTCAGTGAGAGGTAAAGTGGCGGTCAGAGCAGGAGGTGTGCAGGGATTAGCCTGATCAGACTCCGTCTTTACAGGATTACACTGTCTGTGTGGCTCTGCTCTGAAGTGGATGTTTTGTGAGAACCACTCAGAGTTTTAGATCAAATGAGCAGAAAATGATCTGCTGATTCTTTTTTTATATTATAATGATCTGTGCTGCTTTTTGCAGCCAGACCTGTGGGGTTTCCTCTTAATCTGTAACTCATGACCATTAGTTCTGACATTTGGGCATTCTGGCTCAGATTTAAAATAACACTAGTGTTTTTGCAAAACAGGGTTTCCACCAGTTTCAATTCAATTTAAAATCTTTTAGGAAGTTCTAGAAAATCAACCAAACTTGAATTCAGAAATTTAAGACTTGAATGAAAAATATTTTAATAAAATTTCTAAAATTAATCCAAATTAATTTAAAAAAACTACAACAAACCAGTTTCAGGAGCAGAGCGACCAGATTTTTGTGTAGGGACGCCAACGTCAGTGTGTATTTTCCTTTCTATAAAAGTTGCTGTACTGTGGGACGCATTATTTTTGTTAATTCATAACAACATTAGAACACAGAACAAATGAATGCTAACGGGTAAAAAAAACGTTTATGCAGGGAGGAAGCCTCTTATGATTGTTCGCCACCCGGTCATGGTGGAGGAGGATGATCTTAGGAGCTATGCAGGTTGGGTCTGCCAAGGCAGACTGGTTCTAGGTGATAATCAGAGAATGACTCATTTGTATGGTCAAACACTTTGCCTGCAGGCTGGTTACGAGGGCCCCACCCTGAGGCCAATACTGGGGGAGAGGCATACCGGTTTTACCTAGTTGGGCTCAGCCCAAATGAGCCTCAAGGGCTTGCCTTTCTGTGGGCTCACCACCTGCAGGAATGGCCATTCTGGTCGGGTGCAAAGTGCTATGGGTGGCAGCTGAATGTGGGGGGCTTTGGCGCTCTGACCCTAGCTAATTAAAGCTGGTTCTTGGGACATGGAATCATCTTTCTGAAGGGAATGCAGCATAAGCTTGGGCCTGAAGTATTGACTAGATATAGTCAGGTTCATGGCATGGGTTCTGGAACCAATTTCCTTGAAAGAGGATGGGCTGGACCAGGGGTAAAACTTATTCACTGTCGTAGTTGTTGTTTTGAGATTAAATCTGTGGATTAACAAGTCAGAAATGATCAGCAGGAGGAGACGTTAAGCAGCCACTGTGCATGCAGTCTATGTTGTTTGAAAACAGTGAAAAATTAAAGAATTTATTATGCAAAAGTGCAAAAGTAGCATTTTGTAAAACACTAATACTGTCAATAAACTTGGAAACTCTTGATTAATGGTTATGAAAGAAATTGTGTCAAATACAGAACTCTGAGCAGTATTTAATCATGTTTGCTCAATATTATTCCGTTATTAAAGTTAAGCCATACTATAGATCAGTGTTTCCCAAAGTTGGGGTCGGGACCCAAAGTGGGGTCCCAAAACATCAAGGTGAGGTCCTGAAAAGATTTTCTGAATTAATTACATTTTTGCCTTAGTTGTTACAAAGGAGTGAGCTTAGTGTATTTAAAATGGATAGATGTAGTATAAAAATATTGTTACTATGCCCATGTTTAGTTGACCTGATACAAATTTTTATCATCCAAAAATAGCTGGGGGCACAGGTCTCTGCTACTGTTATTTTGTGGGTCAAAAGCTGCACTTTGGTTCCCAAAGTTGGGCTTGGGACCCAATTATGGGTCATGAAGCACCTTGGATAATCTCCAGAAATCAATTTAAAGGGTAATAAAATAATTGCTGGTGTAATATTTTCCCTATAATTATTACAAAAACACACAATAAGTACAAATAAGTATTTATATTTGTGTATAAACTGTTTAGATTGTCAAAAAGCCTGTGTTTTTAGGGTTATTAATGAAGTTCATGTACTCAAACCAGTAATATTTGGGGTCACAAGTTTTTGCCATGGATATATTGTGGGTCAGAAGACAAAAAGTTTGGGAACCACTGCTATAAATCACCACCACACACTGTCCATTTGTGTACACACTACCTGAAGCTTCTTCTTCATTCATGTTCCAGCAGCTTACCCACGGGTTTTGTTCAGCAACTACTCTTTGTGGTTGAGGGACTGGGCATTCAAACTAGGAATTGAAATTTTCTATTCGGAATCGATGTGTTAATTACAGTTCCAATCAATACTTGAGACTCGATGTCCAACCCTACTGCTACTAAGATTACCTGTTTGCAGTGTTGTACAAGGTACCACAAAGTGAAACTTGAGTAAAAGTACAAGTATCTTACTGTAGGAAAAATATGCGTTGTTCAAAATGGTATGTCCGAATAAACAGGATTCTGCTGGATTTCTTGTTAAAACTTTATTTTCAATCTTCTGACTCCAACCAGGTTCACAGCACAGCACTCAGCAGCACAGGCCTCAGACCTTGGACTGAACCAAAACAAAAAGAGGAGCTCTGCTCTGAGCAGACTCTGCAAAACACTGACCACTTCTTTCTACTATAAAAATGAATTGACCTTATAATGTACATCTCTTCTTGGTTACACCCCTGGAGGTGTTACCTTTTACGTCAGACGTGAGAACGTACCTCATTTTGTTTAGGCTAAAGAAAGAACACATGATAAGACACACACCAACTCTGTCTGCTTTAACCTTACAGGCTGAAATTATCAGAAAGTATAAAATACAAAACTGCATCTAACATTCAATAATCAGCTAGAAAATTTCCTTCATTACCATAAAATTACTTTGGTAAAAGTTCAAGTCTCCTCTAAGAATATTACTTGAGTAAAAGTCTTAAAGCATCTGATATTTTTGTACTTGACATAAAATGTACTAAAGTAAAAAAAGTGCTGAGTAAAATTAAGCAGTAAGATTTTCCCTAATGACATTAATTGGGAGGGGACCTCCCCAAAATTAACTTTTTTAAGCACCAAACTGACTATGTCGTATTACAATATTAATGTAAAAAAATTTAGGATGCACAGGTCTAGCTGCTTTACCTATACAGTATAAT
>NW_013952645.1:427897-433404 GCF_001266775.1 Austrofundulus limnaeus | reverse complement strand
GGGTGCAACAATGCATGCATCTGTATTGAACCATTCCATACAGTGCTTTAGGTTCAATACACACCACGTACTGATTTGTAAAAATTATTTTATCAGCTTACTGGAGAGTGATATGATTTGTGTCACGTGCAGCTGAGACTGATTGTACAAACTAATACGGTGTCAGAATTGTATATATGTATTATTATATTGTATATATTGTACTGTATATTGTATTTATTGTATATATGTATACTTCTCATTTCACCACAATTAAATTCACTCTTACACTTTTTTTTTTACAACAACAAGCTGGAATGAAAACAAGCACAAATGAAATAAAACAAATTTCTACTTCTTGCCTTTTTCAAAAAAAATGTAAGGAGGAGTAAAAGTGAAAAATAGGCTGAAAAATAATTACTCAAGTAAAGTGCAGATAACCAAAATTTTTACCCAAGTACAGTAACAAATTATTTGTACTTAGTTACTTAACAACGCTGCCTGTTTGTCTAACTTTTTTGTAAAAACATCATTATTTCATCACTCTGTCATCTGCAGCAGGTTAAAAATCTACAAAAACACACAACCTCACTTCAGGAGAAAATGTTACACCAGATGCTCTTCATCACTTAGAATTATCATAATCAATATCAGAATGTCTTTGAAGGGAGAAGGGATGGAAACATTACATAGACAAAGTTTTACTGTCCTAAATTCTCTATACAAGTTGCAGCCTGAAATGCAGGAAAACCCCACATGAAATGCTCTGGCTTCATGATCTTTAATGAAGCATCACACTGTATGTAAGAACAACAGGGAGCAGCTAAAAATAACCCACAGACCAAGTTCAACAAGACTACAGTTGTCTGATAACAACAGGTTGTATCATCTGTCAACAGCTTCATAATTAAAAAAAGAAAATAAATGAGGAGTGTTTTGTTATGGTTTCAAGCAGTAAAGGGTTCTGTAATGTTGCTATATTCATAGTTTTTATTATAAGTTATAGTTTTATGAAATAAAACCGTCTGTTGTGATCCAAGCGTTCTGTGTAAATCTTGATGTTGTTTGCCATCCTGGTGAGCAGCGAGGCTGATTTGGTGTAAAACTGGTTATGTAACTAAACGACAGTCTGCTGCAGCGGCTTTACAGCCACAACACACAAACACACTCACACTCCAGCTCTATAATCACCTCTAATTCAGCAGGCTGGCTCTGTGCCTCCTCCATGCAGCCGCTCTGCAGGCCTAGCAGAGCTGCCAGAGGGCTGGGAGCCACTGGGAACACTGGGAGAACTGGGGCAGAGCCAGCAGGAACAGAGATGAAAATTCTGGAAGCAGACACCAAATTGATTTGCCTCTTTTTTGTTGGTGTGGTGAACTCCCAGCAACCAGACTTCATTCATTTTTAGTCTGGATAGTCTGAAGCTGCTGCTCAGACTCACTACTTTACATCTGGAGAGTTCACTGAAACCTGAAAAGTTTACCACTTATTATTTTAAAATACAGTAGAAAACGATGGTCTTTTTGTGACAAATTTCCAAATGCCACTTCTCATCAGTAACAGAAATACCAGATCTTTCTCCAACAACTAAATCATCATCAGCAACTAAAAAACAAACATCCATTTTACCAAAATTGGTGTTGTTGTTTGTGTCTTGAGGGCTTTTACCAGTACTACATCTCCAGTTTCTCGTTGACTATGTATCGTCCTTGAGAAAAAGTTCACGTCAGCGAGATCTGACGGACATTTTGTTAAAGTATAACAAAACCCTAACTCGTTTGAGGTTTTTGCCCAAAATACCATGCTGAAATGTAATTGAGTGTATCTCAGCATTTACAAACTATACTTGAGTAATCTTGGTATCAATCTAAAGCTAACACTTGGGAGCTTCTATTAGAAGTGTAAGTATTAAAACAGCTGCTGTTGTTTTTGTTGTTTTGATATATTGAGGATGGAACATAATTTTTTCCCCTCCTGTCTGAATTTTTTTTTGCATTAGACCAGGGATGTCAAACTCCTGTCCTCGAGGGCCGCTATCCTGCATGTTTTAGAGGTTTTCTTGCTCCAACACACCTGATTTTGATCGCTGGGTGATTAACAGGCTTCTGCCCAATTTGAAGAGTTAATTCAATCACTGAATCAGGTGTGTTGGAGCTGGAAAACCTCTAAAACATGCAGGATAGCGGCCCTCGAGGACTGGAGTTTGACACCCCTGCTCTAAAACATGCAGGATAGCGGCCCTCGAGGACTGGAGTTTGACACCCCTGCATTAGACAGTATATAACCTATTTAAAACCATAATGAAGTAGGCTAAAAACTCTTGGAAACCATAAATACACTTGTAGACATTACCTGTGCAAAGATTCATGTTGCTAAAATTAACTGGAGCGAAGCTACAAAATTTTTCCTTTACAGATTTGTTGTAATGTATTTAAAGATTTGCAACAATCCCATTTTGTACAGTTTGTTTACTTTCTGATTCAACTGCCTGTCGTTTGAACAGTGTTTGGTGGATGTAAATATAGTTAGCTTTAAGCCAAGATTCTTAGCTTTCTATTGATACCAAACATGTCCAGGTTCAACTTACAGATCTTAAGTTAACAGAAGTAAAATGATATAGAAAATGGGGAATGTTGTTTTGGCTCAAGAGGTTAAAGTTTTTTTTTTTTTTCTTAAATTTGAAGTCAGTTTTGTCTTACTTGTAATGTAAGAGCAAATTTGTCCAAAAAGAGTAACTTGGTAAGGCATTTCAAAATGGTGCACATATGAAAATGATTTCCCAGCTCGATGAGCACAGAAAATTCAGGGGCTGACAAACCAGCTGGCAGAACCCGGCCCAACACCAAAGGTAAGGCTGCCACAGTAACATCAAACTGGGTCGGCCACAGTCTCGCCAAACACAAAGTCTTTCAGTGATGGCGAGGTTATGAAAGAAGCAGTTAACTGAGGCTACAGATGCACTTTTCTGCAATTGTAAAAATAAAAGTGGGCTCATGATTGCTCTTAAAGATGGGCAGTTGTCCAGGAATACAGGAACACAATAAGAATGGATGGTTGTAAATGTGAAGTTGCAGCTAAAAGAGGTGTGTGTGTGTGCACGCAATTAATTGTCATGTTTGTGCTTGCATTCGGGACCACTGAGGGACTGAGCCCGTAGAGTCCTGCAGATGCCACCCTTCTTTGCTCTCTCCACTCAGTTTCAATTGTTGACATTCAGATTTGTTTGAAATTTAAAATAACTGTCATTGTTTGAGATTTGTAAGTAGATTTGTCAACTAAAGTTACCTTTTGTTAATAGCTATTTGCAGGAGGAAAGAGTCTGTTTTCTTTTTGAACATCAGTTTTCTCCTTATTTCTTTGTCAGCAGCTAGGTTAGGAAACTGCATTTGGTTTAATTTTTCTTTAGTAGGTAAGTCAAGGTGATACAGGTTGAATGTTTTGTTTTTTTACCACTCTTTACTGAAGTCAGTAAAACTAGTTACATGCTACTTTGTTTGATATAATGGCCTTCGTAGAAGTGAGGAGAAGCTGCCAATGTTATGACCAATGGATTAACTGGGACTAGGAATGTAAAAATTAGACTAGACAAGTAGATCTCAGCAAACTAGAAACTTCAAAAATAGATCTTGGTTCAAAAAAATAAAAATGCTCTGGATGGTGAAGGAATGCGGATATATAAAAAGGTAATATTCTTACAATATTTTCCTAAGACTTGCATTTTGTTCTGTTTCTGTGCAGAAAGTAGAACATACCGTATTTAATCGTGTATAATACGATCTCATGTATAATACAACCCCTAAAAGCAAAAAGCATAAAAATTTTAATTCTCATACTATCTCCAATTTCTTATGGACTTCAGGATTTTTCAGCCTTTGCAGTCTTTAYATATATATCAGTAAAATTATCATTTGACTGCTGTATCAGTTTTTAATTTTATTTTAACAACATATGTACCAACAGGTACACAACAACAAATGTATAACTACAACAAAAGCAATCAATGTTCATTTGTTAACCGGTGTGATATAACAAACAGAGCTATGTGGCTCTAACAAGTGTGGATGAAGCTGAATCAAAGCCTACAAAATCAGGCTCACCATCATCAGTATCATTAAAAGTTTCTGGTATTCCTCCTCTGTAATAAGGGCATCAGAATCCCACTGAACAACAATCTCATCCTCTGTGTCTCAAGAGCGCCCCCTCTGATGGGGAAACTTTTTTCAGGTAGACCAACTTTTACAGAACACCGGTAGATGGCAGCCATTACAGCCGACCATGTGTTGTTGTTCCAGGAGCGGCCCGGTCGCACACTAATATCATTAGTTCGTTATCATTACTTTGCTGCAGGACTGCCTTTTTTTTCACATCATGTTGCCAGCTTGGATCTGTTTCTATCTCGCTCTGAGGCATGAAGGAATGTCAGAGGTAAGATCGCTTCAACCGTTTTTTACAACGTGGTTTCATTTCCGGACTCAGGGATTTTGTAAATGAGGCCGATATTTCAGTTAGAATATATCAGCAAAAATATTTATCCGAGTACAGTACTACCCCCCAACTTTGTGCATGGTTTTATGGGTTAAATTTTAAGTATTATACTTGAATAAATATGGTATATTTCAACATATTTCTGATCTCTGTTCATTTCCCATCAGTCAACTGATCTATATCTCTGCGATCTCATATTGACCCACGTAACTCAGGAAATTATCCATCAATGATCAATCTGTGCAAAAATGAATTGTATGAAATGTAGAAAACCCTTAATACTGAGAGGTGATGTAAGAGAAAAATAATCCAATTCCAACCTGCATTTAAAGGAGTACGACTCCTTAAAGATATTAAAAGATGACTGGAGATGCTCAGGTCCTCTGGCTGTTGACCTGCTTGGCAGTCAGGCGGGGGGATTTTGAGCCTGATGACTAAAAGAAAAGCTCATGAATATACAGACGTCCTTCAGCTCTGTAAAATACCAAAAATAACTCAACGAATTTGGGAATGTGGAGCACTTCAATCACAATATTTCTCACTGTGAAAAGAGGATTTAGCCTCTCATCGTCTCTCGGGGACAGACTCTGGGACGAGCCCCCGTCTCAGCTGAGCTGCTTCCTCTCCATCAAGGTCGTGTGGCAGTTCAAAGCTAAAGATGCAGTTTGGTGTTTCAAACCAGCAGGAGCGCCTCTGACTCAGGCTGGAACTAATGATATAAATCTTTTACTGCTGATGGGACACATTTAAGTGAAGGAAATAAGATACATCTCAGGGTGTGTTTGTTTTATTTCGATTACATTTTCTGTACTGCTGCAACCCTTTCTAATTTAGGGGTTTATATTGCGGCTCTTTTAGTGAAATTTTGACTTAATTTTTTTTTTGGCTTTTGCTGCAATCATAAATTTTTTTTTGCAACATCACTTTCCTGTGCCCTCTCCTTGGGCTGCTACCTTATCGTGGTGGAGGGGTTTGAGTGTCCCAATGATCCTAGGAGCTATGCTGTCTGGGGCTTTATGCCCCTGGTAGGGTCACCCGAGGCA
>NW_013952645.1:411887-424807 GCF_001266775.1 Austrofundulus limnaeus | reverse complement strand
GCTGGGGAGAGGGAGGTCTGGGCCTCCCTTCTGAAGCTGCTGCCCCCGCGACCCGACCCCGGATAGGCGGAAGAAAATGGATGGATGGATGGACTTTCCTGTGCAGATGTGCTGAGGTGCGACTGATTATGTTTAGGTTTTTCTTTTGCTGAGAAACGATCAGAACATAATGTTTGTTTTCAATCTTCCTGTAGCCCGTTACTCTTCTCTGAATAAAATGACCATGAATGTCTAAATTTCAGTGTTGAGTTTACGAATCACAGCTCAACGACTGTCTGCAGAAGGTAAGAAGCTGAATACTCGTAATTCAGAATGGGAATGGGAAGTGTTGAGTATCACTTCTTTGGTAAAAATCCCTACATTTCATATAAAACTGTATAAGAAGTGTAAAGTTTGTGGGAGTAATTAGAGGCAATAGATTAAGAAAATTCAGGCATCTCAAAAGTTAACTAGACATAAAATGTCCAAAACTAAGGTATATTAACAGAAAAAAAGATGCTAACATAAAATATCAGAACAGGTAAACAAAATATTTAATTTTTTTTTTCAATGCAAAAAATTTATTTCACTAAAAAAATAACTACATACAACAAAAAAGCAAATACACATTATTATTTATGTAATTTAGGATAAAATAGTACAATGTTTTTTTGGTTTGTTTTATTTACTTATTTTTTTAAATTTGGAGATCTTTCCAGCTTGAGCTCATTTGATTTTTGAAAATAAGTGGCACATTTAAGAGTTTTTTCTTCACTCTGCACCCTTTTAATTCAGGGTATGATTTACTTTGTTATTTTATGTTGTACATAGATTGTAGATTGTATATTCTAACTGACCCATCTGATCTCAAATGATAAAAATTAACCTTTATAGACAAATACTTACCTGTTATTATGGGAGATGATTACCTGAAGCATTACCTGTCCTGTGAAGAAGCATCCACCTGTTCAGAAAAATCATTATTTACCTGCTTTGAAAAAAAGAAATACTCACCTGTTCTGAAAAAGAAATATTCATCTGTGTTGAAAAAAGAAATAACTCGTCTGTTGTGAAAAATGAATTTTTAACTGCTTTGAAAAAAAGAAATACTCACCTGTTCTGAAAAAGAAATATTTACCTGTTTGAAAAGTGTGTCTCACTGGACTGATGGAGTGACGCTGGGGAGATCTGAGGCTGTGATGGACTGTGCACACTGGTAACGTTTTTTGTCACCTGCCCGACAAGGCAGGTAAAAAATAAAAAAATCTTGTCGAACCCTGCCTTCAATGTTCCAACCTTATTTTACTGAGGAACACTGAACACTAGAAACCATGAAACAATACAAACTTGTTTTAACTGGACATTGTGCTCACAGCAGAGAACAGGACAGCAGCTAATTTCAGACCTTTGTGGAGGTAGCTGAGAAGCCAATCTTTTCCACCAATCTCATCAAAGTATCAGCCGATCTTCTCACTAATGGTAATTAATGTGCGATATGGCAAAAAATTTATATCACGATATACATTATGTTGAGTGGCGGTAATGATATATTTCACGATGTAAAACTTACAATAGAAAATAAATAAATCACACATTAATTGAGTGGAATAAATATGTTTAGGTAAAAATTTTAGACCTTAAAATCTCCTTTTTTAAGGGACACTTTAAAGTCTCCCATAAAAAATTTAATTTAAGGGAGATCTGCTTGTATTTATTCCTTTCTATACACTTTGCAGATTATTTTTTCTGCACTCCACCTGTTTAAACTGTGCACGCTCCGGCAGGGTGACAATAATTATAGTCGCACTTTGGAGTGCGCGCGCATTCGGCAGTGCGTCGTCGCGCTATGACCGCAGGAGAAACGAGGTCCAGACTGATTTTTGTGCATCCCACCTGAGCACTGACTTCACCTGCACTGACAGTCGCCTCGAGCAACGTCGCCTCCCGTGTGTCGAGCCCTTCACACATGCAGTGACGTGCTCCTCCCGCTGCAGTGTGGTCGGTCGGCATCCGACCAGAGGACGCACCGTCACGTAAATTTGTAAACAGTTCGGCGTTCATTTTCACACACCCGAACCAGGTCCGGATAAGTTTTTTTTCCCCCCTCTTCATTTGCGCTCTCAGCCACGCTGCTTCCTGCTTCCTCTGTTTTGACTCCAGCCGGTTACATCATCAAAAAGAATTGCGCGGTTGGCCGGTAGACTACAGATCTCTATCATAGGACAAATTTATATTGTTTCTACAGGATACAGTTTATATCGCGCATTCCTACTAGTAATCTAGAATATGGAACATATAAAAGGAGTTGTTTAATAGAAGAACTAATGGGCTCGACACACGGGCAGCGACAAACTACAGCAATTAACAGCTGTCATCGCAGCCAGGGTGAAACCCGACACACGGGACGCGATAGCGATTGCAGCGTTGCGAATCATGCTCTCAGATCGCTTGTCTTCAAGAAATTTGATTGGTTCTTCTACTGCCTCTTGTAAAGGTTATTGGTGGTTCATAAAAAGTGGGGTGTGCATTACAAACGTGTAAACTAAACAAATCTTGCGATGCTAATGATATTGAAAAACAAATGCATGCTAAGATACGATTTTATGAGGTAAAACTTATCGGATAACTTCACCGTGGCGCCAACAAATTCCCACACAGCTGCCTTTTTTAGTAATCACTTGGTGAAAGTGTTAGCTAACTGCAGTGTGTAGCATACTCTCCTCTCATTGGTCAGTCAATGAAACCCTCACTGATTGGTTGTACGCTAAGCGACAGCAACAAAAGTTGAAAATTTTTCAACTTTCATATGTCGCATCGCAAGCTCGCGTGTGCATGTCTACGTGTACGAAATTTCACATGCACTATTTTCGCCGGTCGCTTAGCTGGAGGAGGGCAAGCGATTGTCGCCTCACCGCACAGGCTCCATAGGAAATGAATGGAGAGCGAGCGACGTCGCCTCCCGTGTGTCGAGCCCTTAAGAGATCTAGAATTTGAATAAGGGCAGATAAGTTCAGAAAAATATTCATATTCCAGGCTATGCAAAGCTTTAAAAACAAACAGAATTTAAAAATGAATTCTGCATTTAACAGGAAGCTAAGGGAGAGACACTAAAGTCTGGTTGATTGTCCATGAGATAAGACATTGTGTCTCACTGAGGAGGTGGAATGCCGAAAATTGCACAGCTGAGCTTGCACCCCATGCTGAGACCCAGAATTATGCCCCGAGTCAGAACTATTTTCTTTCAAGCATTGTGCAACTGATCAGAACTTTGTGGGCATGTTTATTTAAATAATTAAACTTAAATTTAAAGAAACAAATTTGACTGATTGATGCTGCTCTCTCAGAGCAGTGTCAGCTTAGGAGCTGTTGGCTAAGGCTTTCAAAAAATACAGCCATCATTACATCCTGTGACAATGGTAAAGAAAGTTAAGTTATAAAGAAATTATAAAGTTATAAAGAAAGTTAAAGAACTTATGGAAGAAGACTGGACAGTTTTGCTTGGAGGAGATAACACGACTCTCTGTGGTGATGACCAGGAGAGCGCGTGTCTCGTATATCATTCCCACATAGTGTGTCTAAACAAAGCAGTCTCACAAATTTATAAAACAGCACCTAGCTATTCAATTAGCAACAGAAATTCCACATTTTTCTCCTCAAACTCCTTCATAATCAGCTGAAAGTAAACATCCTCTGTGAGAACCGCACTGTGTGCTCCAGTGGAAGGACTTACCACAACTTCTCCCTCGTGGTTTCTCTTGGAGTATGAATTATCCATGCAAAAAAGACCGTCTAGAATCAATGAGATCTGACATCTTTCCTCTTTCTAAAAGTACAGAGATTCCCTAACTCAGGAGTGGTGATGTTTTTATTCTCTGGAACCAGTTAGAAATCTGGCAACAGAGCTCTGAACCAGCTGCAGACAGGCAACAGAGACTAGCTGGTACCAAAATAAGAGTTACAGTAATCCAACCAGGAGATGAATAACACTGTGATAACTGTATTTAAGTCATTATTAAAGAGAATGGCTTTAAGCTTGGAATGACTATAACACCACTTGTGAAACTGACAGCATTACCAGAGACATTTGGTGCGGCAATACACTGAGGCAAAGAAGTTCTCTGAATCGTACATCAGTTCAGTGAAGGTATTTGAAGGAAATCATGGAGAAACGGAAGTTAAAACCCAAGTCTTTCACAGCCAGAGGACAAATAAAACAGTACAATACAGGGGTCGACATGGGGACTTTTAGGTTTTTCAGAGCAACCTATTTTCATTTTGGACAACCAGCTCCCACCTCCTGGTTATCCGGTGTACAACCAGGTGAAATCATGGATTTAAGAGTCCCAAAACGAAGTGCCCAGAGAACGATAGAAATTGTCAAAAGTGTGGGAACATTATAAATTAAACAGGAAAGATAACCCAGAGCAGTGTATGAACTACATGTTCTCAATGTTTCGCACCGCAACAGAAAACAGCTGCTGCACGCGCTGAACGTGTCCAGAGTTAACAACCCGTATTGTTTAAATTCCCTTTGCAAAATACGTTTACCTAAATTTGTGATAATCTGTCATTTTACAAATGTTCAAGAAGGTATACAGTATTTTGGCTAACGTTACATGTACTGACTAATCATAGTGGGTACGGGGCAGGGCATTGTTTAACAGTGTTTAAGTTGTGTGATTAAAAACACTTACTGTGAGTGTGTCAAATAAAAACAATAGCACAGAAAAAGACTGGCATTCATTTGTTACTATGCTTCCATCTTGACTAAGTGAGATACTTGGAGTGAATATTTCAAATTTAAATGTTTTTAATAGTAAATTTCCTGTCGACCCATGCTATAAGTTCAACATATTTTTAGAAACTATTACCAAGTGGTTACTTTTTGTGCCATCATTGAACAATCAATGGTTAGAACTTGCAGATAAATGTTATATGTACTAGGAGTAATATTCAATTCTAAAGTTGAAGACGTTTCACTTTCCATCCAGGAGGCTTTTTCAATTCAAAGTCTGTAGTGAGCTGAGATGAAACAACTGGGCATGCTTGAAACGACTAGACCAAAACAGATCCAACCCGCTTAGAAAATGATTGCTACTTTTGAATATGAATATCAGGGTTTACGCTTGGGTGGTATAAAGGTATTTTGTTTGTTTGGTGACAGTATCTTAAAATTATGATGGTATGGAGGTGAGGTGATGCTCACAAGCAGCCATTTATCTGTCAGTTATTAATTACTCAACACGCCACTAGGGCTGCCACAAACGATTATTTTTATAATTGATTAATCACCGATTATTTTTTCGATTAGTCGACTAATCGGATCATACGTTAATTGAATATAAAACATACAGCTTATCACGTCAGAATGCAGCTGCTATTATATAACCATGGTTRGATTTTAGCTATATGCTAACTAAAAATAATTGCTGTGGAAGGTAAGTTCTGCTCTGCAGATATTACACAGGTTTCTCTTTCATTTTCTTAAAATGATCCCACACTTTGAGCTCTGTTGTCAGGTAGCCATGATACCAGAGCCTGACTGTATAATGTCTTGTGACGTCCWCGGCCTACCCCAGTTACCACTACTGTGCATGTGTGTCAAGGACAGAAAGGCAGATGTGGCAGTGGAAGGTGTCAAAGCAGTTTGGAGAGTAAAAAAACGAACACAAAAAAAAGAAAACGATTAATCGATTATTAAATTAGTCATCAACTATTTAAATAATCGATTAGTTGTCGGTTAATCGATTAATCGTGGCAGCCCTACACGCCACAGAACCCTCCCACTTAGGAGTCTCTGCAGTCACCAACAGCAGCCACTTCCCACCGCTACTTTCTTTATTTATTTTTTTTTTACAAAATATGCCACATAATCCACCATAAGCACACAACACTATATCTATCTCAACAACTTTGTTGGAGGAAAATAGTCTGCAGTTGCTGCAACTAGGGGGCGTGTCACTTGTGATTCAATAATAGCCAAAAGGTCTTCGGCTGAAAAGTCGTGTCATATCAAGTGACTTAACAGATGGGCATAAAAATCCATATCATCTGCATAATGGAATGAAATATTGTTAGAAATAATTAAAACCTAATCATTCTTATAGAAACATGTGAAAAGCTAAAAATATAATAAAAGCATTGTAAACAGCCAGAAATCCAACAGGATAAAGAAAACAATCCACTTCATGGCACCACTATGAACTTTTGTTTGAGTGTCGCACAGCTTCCTTTAATAGTTTAAAGAAACAATGAAACTGTTCCTGTAATCTAAAGAGCCAACGTCAGATCACAGTGTACAGCCAACATGAAGGTCTTTTGATTTGTGGTGCAAACACTGGTGAGTATCAGACTGGCGGCTCTTTCACCACCAAACAAGCAGCTCACTAATCCAGAAACTTTGTTTGTGGGAGAGCTTCAGCCGTCATCATCTCACCCCGCCTCCTGTGAAGGTTTTGTTCTAATTTTCTCTCCCACATTCCAGCAGCAGCAGCAGCAGCTCCCATCAGCTCAGCGAATAAACAGTAAATCATCCAGACTGGGAGGAGCTCTTCCTCCTCCTCCTCCTCCTGTTCTTTCAGCACATTATTCTCCTGTGAATCCCGCTGAATAATGTTCTTGAATTTAAAGCCCTGACAGAAAACCCAACTCCTCGTTTCTGCTTCAAGAAAACTTCTTAGAGAAGTGATGAATCACACTGATGATGGTTCACGCATGAAAAAAAAAGACCTGCTGGTTTTTAACATCTGTAGGGATGATTTAAGATCGCTTATAAACCTTTATCCAGAGAAGATTCTGTCTGCACACAGAAATGCCTGATGATATGGCAAAAAAATAACTGCAATACTGCTAAACTTGTCAGCAACATCATATATTATAGGGGGTTTAAATTCCAGATGTTGACATTTTTAGGAACAGTTGAAATATGGAGTTTGTAAATCCACCAGTAAAACACAGTAGAGGTTATTTCATCGTTTGAGATTAAATTCTTTAGTGAGGACTAAAAACTGATGGAGTTATAAAGAGAAAAGCACCGCCACTTTTTGATCTGCTGTGCAAAACCATCTGCAAAGTATGAGATTGACGAGATTAAGCATTAGACTCCTAAAAGTCTGGATATGAAGATTATTGAAGCAGAGGTATGGGATCAACTTGACAAAGAAAACATGGACAAAATGCAACTAGCATTGAAAGAAGAGTTTTGAAATTCAATGAAGTCTAGAAAACTAAATGATATTAAGTAAAGTATAATTTCTGTTGAAGAATTAAAGGTGGTCAGGTGTTTTTGTACTTTTTCTTTTCTGGACATTTTCCCTTTTTTAGAATAAATTAAAAGCTGATATTAAATAAAAATACTTTTCACAGTGAGGTAAAGAGTTGCCAAATAACTAACTTAAGTTTTAGACATCCATGATTAGTCAAAAAAGGAAGAAGAGATTAACTACGTTTAAACACTTGGCTGGAGAGGAAACCGCAGCCGGACGTTTAAACTCCCTGAAAACAAACCACAACCGCTGTGTGAGCCGAATTCATCAACACACAACCGGACGAACCCTGATCCAAACACACAACCCAGAAAACACCGGCAGTGCTGCGTTTAAAAGGCAGCTTTTTTACACGGAGTCCGGCGCAGACCCGAGCTGCTGGCTCCGCACCGGGGATACATTACATCACTTCCAGCAAACTTCAGCCACAACAATGAGGGCAAAACGGGCACCGGTGGCCCGTTTAAACCCGATTATACCTCACATGTGTCGGATTTAAAAAAACAAAAACAGAAAGCATCGAACCTGTACAGATATTTCTCCTACTACGGCAAGTCTCATCCGTGTGTGACCCGGTACCGACGTCGTAGTAAGTACGCAGCAACAGCCAGTGAATGAGAGTACATGCTCAAAGCATCACGGTAACAACAGGAGCCCGGAGGCCCGGGAGGGGAGCTCACCTGTGGGCCGAGGAGGACCGGAGGAGGCGCTACGGACTCCCAGCAGCTTCGTCCCGGAGGCAGCGAAGCTTTGAGCCCGAAGAGAAGCGGCGGTTATTGTGTTTAAAGCGGTAGGAGGGAGGGGGCGGAGCTACTACCTGCAGCACGGGGCCGAGCGGCGCGTGCATCGCCGGGGGCGCGCCTCGCGTGTGCGCGTTATTACACAGAGATGCTGTCCCGAGTTAACTTTGAATGGAATACTACTAAACAATAAAAATACTAGAATAAAAGTTATGCACTCAGTGTTTCTGAGATGATTTATCTGAAGCACAAATACTACTGAAAAACTGAAATGTTTCACCATTAAAACATCTTACTACGACTGCTTTGGTTTATTTCAGTTGAATTATTTTATACAAGTAAATTATATTTCCAAAATGTTGAACTTATGTTAATGTGTTCATATATCAAAACATTCAGCTTATTTAGGAGATGGTGGCTTTCTGTTTCAGTGTCTTATCCAGGCCTACTTTTTGAAATATAAAAAGTTGTGCTTCGGCTGCTCTGCCTTTGTCTTTTGTTACTGACTTAAGTACAGTAGGCTAGTTTTTGCCACTTTTAGCTAGCCTTTAGCTACTTTAATCTTAAAGCTAACTTCACTAATAAAAACAAATTAAAGGATTGTTCTATTGTAAACAAGTCTTTGATTTGTAACAGCTTTTTTTACTGCTCAAAAACATTCAGTCGTTTAAAACTGCTTGCTATTGTGTTTTTTAGCTAAACATTTGCTGCTCTTTTAATGTTTTGTTTATTGTGTTCTTATTACTTTAGCTTTAAGTTAGCCTGGTTAAAACCAGACCCTGTCCTTCACTTTGCTTCGTACAAGGGTCCGGACTTGATGCACAGAGAATCGATTTCTTGCAGGAGGCGTGGCCTCTGCTGAAGCATGTACTGTATGTGTTGTCGCTGTGAAGGAGGCTAAGCTAAGAAGCTAACCGGAAATCGCGTGTGCTGTAAACAACCCTACTGAGAGGAGAAACATACCGAGCCGAACGAGACGACTGTAAATGAGAGCTGCTGCTTTGTCAGACAAATTTATTTTAATTTGGAAGCCTTATCAACACGGACTGGTTTCATTCACTTCCTCCACTGCCGTATGCTAAAATAACTAGCAGACACTGTGCAGAACATCGATGTCTTTCAAAACTCCTCCTTCTCTTCTCTGATTGGCCCAGGTAAAATAAACTACAAGCAGACACTGCACAGAAAATTGATATCGTTCAAAGCCCCTCCTTCTGTTTGCTGATTGGCCCAGGTAAAATAAACTACAAGCAGACACTGCACAGAAAATTGACGCTCTTCTCCGATTGGCCCGGCTAAAAATCTGCCAGTGAAATCCATCTCACTGGGAGAAGCCCCAGACGGAGCAGTGAAGGGAAACTAGAATTGATCGGAGCTGCGTAGGAAGGCAAGGGCCAGGCTAGCTTTTAGTCAGCTTTTAACAACTTTTAGCTGCAGACTACCCTTTAAAATATTTTAGCTAGTCTTTTTCTAAGTTTAGGTTGTAGCTGCGCACCGGCCTGATGCCTTAAACTGGGCAATTCTGAGAAGAAAAAAGTTCAGCTTTTATTCCTTTTTGACATTTAAAATCATATTAATATCAGTTAAAGTCTGTCTTTGGGTATTTGTTCCTGGCTCTTTTTGTTATTTATGTCTTTTTTTTATTTGTCATTTCAGTGTAAACAGTTTTTATCGTAACCTTATGTTATGAAACTATACTGCTTACATATTTTGTTTATTTTATTCTCTGAAGTTGATTTTTTATTTGTGTCTGTGTGAAATATTTAAGTCTATTTTTCTGTTTTTATTATGATTTAAAATAAGTGACAATGTATAATAGTCAAAATTGAAACACATTTTTGTTAATTAGTTTTTTATATCTTCTTTTAGTTTGTTTTTGTTTTAATATTTCTTAGTACTTGTGCTTGTTTCGCAAACTTAAATTTTTCTTTGTGTGTGTTTTACAGTTCTTTTGTTTAATTGTTCTTTTTGTGTCTGTTTATTCTGAGTTTCACTGCTGTTTTGCATGATCGTCATGGTTTAGTGTTTTTTTACTTTGTTGCTTTAAAAGTGGCCTTTCTGATTACAGACCTCATTTAATACCTCCGCCAAGGGCGAGGTAATGTTTTCGGTCGCGTATGTCTTTCCGTCTGTGGACAAAATCACTCAAACACTTGTGGACGGATTGTCATGACATTTTTACCACATGCGGATGCTGGGCCAAAAAACACAACTTTAAATTTTGGTGATGTTCTGGATCACGATGCGGATACAGAAATTTTTTTCTTTTAACACTCTGAGATCGGCAAAGCTGTGATGCTTTCACAGGGCTTCTGTAAAAAACAGTGAGCTGGATTGGACAGCACGGACTTCAAACTTTATAAAAGTAATTTTAAAACCACATTTAGGGCCTAATGATGAATAATTTTTGCCACAATATGCAAATTTACAGAACGTTTTGTGACCAGGAAGTGCGTGACTGCACCATGAAACCTATTTTTCCCATTTCCTCAAACACACCACATTTCCGAAACAACCAATCAAAACAGTTTCTCTCTACTAGGCTTGTAAACAGAGAGCTGCCGGACCTCAGTTTGGAGACGGGGGGAGCCAGGAAGCACTTTATAAAGAGAGTCAAACCATTACAAACTCACACAAGGGGATAAAACAGACGTTTTACATGGTGAAATGTGACTGATGAAAACTTAGGAGCTTAATCTGACACCAGTTTGATGATGAATAACATCGGGTGACGAGTCTGACTTTTTTTTTTCACATTGGACTCCACCAAGAAGAAATCCCGTACATACTGCCTGCTTAAATGTTCGCTACGTCAGAACTTATTCGGCAAATGTGTTTCCATCTCTGCTTTTGCGCATTAACTCTTACAGGATAACTGGTCTTGGCGGAGGTTTGCACTCTCCGAGTGCTTCTAGTTTATTTATTTTTTGCTATTTTGGACATCTTTTAATTTTTAGATAAGTTTAGTTTTTATAAACTTTATAAGAGTTACATAAGTCCTGTTGTAGTCAGTATTTATGTCATGTTTTGTCCCATATTTGTCTTTTGGTTGTATTGCTCACAACAGAAAAGGTAAAGAGGTGCTTATGTTTTTGCTAATGTCTGTTTTTTGTCATTTAAACATCTGAACAATATTTGATGAAACTTTCAGAAACTAATCATTAGATAGATTTACAACTAAAAGACATTTTAAGATTGCTGCCACAGCTAATCAACAAAAGAGGCTTTATAGATATTGGGATCAAATGGATGTGGTTGTTTTTTGGTTTTACGTTTGTTCATTTTACCTGAGCTGTGTGAGGTTTTAGGAAACACAACAGTTTGTTAGCATTAACACGTGATCATGCAGAGGTTTTAGGTGCTGATGAGCTGCAGCTCTGTTGGATTTCTGTCCCTCTGTGTGTTTCTACACAACGAGCTGCTGACCGTCTGTTTTCTCCTGCATGTGAACACAGCAGCTTCAGAGCTGCTGAGGTGAGAAAGTGCACCTCTGTGCTTTTCATGGTCCGTTCAGATAACCGCCATCCTGACGTGGTTCTCCTCTGCAGCTTCTGGGTTTCACTTCAGATCCAAACTGAGCAGCAGGTAATTATTTACAGCCTGACCATTGGAGCGGTTCTGCTGCTGGAATGAGGGGTTAAACCAGCGAGCTGACGGCTCAGAGAGCAGCAGTGTGTTTCTGTGTCAGCGTCTGCATCGATCAGATTATTGATCACGTCAGGAACACAGCAGGCCACGCGAGGGTCGAACCCCCCTGCAGGAGCAGCAGAGGACTCGCAGTCCACCCGTTTGTTCTGAACCGGTCGGCTTTAATTTAACTGAAACCCCGACATCTGCCGGCATGTTTTTACTACAAACACTGCAGTGGTCCAGGAGGCAGACAGAAGTATTTATCTCTGAGCAGCCTGAAAACACACGCAGACACGGACAGATTCAGAGGAAACCAGGCCCTGGGCACAGCAGAGCGAGGGGCCCTTCACACTCTAAGCCGGTGGTTCCCAACCTTTTCAGACTTCTGTACCCCCTGAGCCATTTTGTCATACCCCTAGTACCCCCTCTGTCAAACGTAATGATGATTCTCCAAAACTATAATGTACAACAGCTGATTATTAAATGAAAATTATTCATTTAACCCCCTAGAACATTTAATTCTCAGGCATTTTATTCTTTTCAACTCAAATTAAACATAAAGATAAGTACGTTGCCTTGAAAGTGAGTAAGTAATTAAACCAGGTAGGTTAATGGCAGGTGCAGGAAGCAGCAGTGTCCAAAATACATCAAATACCGCAAACGAGCAAATTCTGTGAGATTCCACGTTTTATACAGGATTCCATGTTGTGGCAGTTTTGTGATTCTGTTTGCATTTTCCATATTGTGGAAACCATAGGGCTCTACAGATCTCAGTCCTATTTTTATTTTATTTTGTTACACACCTGGGAAATTTTTCTATGTACCTCCTGTCATACGCTCACGTACCCCTGGTTGGGAATCACTGCTCTAAGCAACCAAACTGCAAGTTATAAAACTAACAAGAGCAGTGTTTCTCTCTGTTTTTGCATCTTTAAGTGGACTACTTTTCAGTGTTTGAGGTTATTATTTTATACAAAAAAAAAACAATTCAAACAAGATACACATCATGCACAACCAAAAGTCCAAACCATTTAATAAAAAAATAATCAGCAGGATCATGTATAGTTGCCAACAATTACTGTGGTTTGTTTACAATCAAACACTGACAAGTACACCTCGGGCAGTTTCAGCATACGACAAATAAGTCGTTAAAATAATCCCCAGATTTAAACAGAGTCAGAGGGAGAACAACGGCATCAAAATGTATGTATATATCTATCTATCTATCTATCTATCTATCTATCTATCTATCTATCTATCTATCTATCTATCTATCTATCTATCTATCTATCTATCTATTCACCCA
>NW_013952645.1:407798-410341 GCF_001266775.1 Austrofundulus limnaeus | reverse complement strand
ACATTTACACTTAACATTTTTTAATTATTTATTTACTTCTTCATTTTTTTCCCTTTCTTCTTTTTTTAAATAAGGACCAGAGTTCTGTGTCTTTAATAAAGTTTTAATTGAATTAAACATGATTTATGTGAAATTATATTTGTTGGTGAGGTGTTTACTTAGTAAATATGTGTACAAAACATATGTGGAACTTATATTTATACATCCCATGTTCCATGTCGACCACTATTTGGTGCTGCACCTGCTGCTCAAGTCTGCATTGGATGCTGAGTCGCTGTGGAGGGCTGAAGAAGCCACTTTCGGATGGGACTTAATATGGCCAACCCTGTGCAGGAACGTGCAAACGGAGTGAGTAGGGAGTAGGGCGAGGGTGTAGCCACTGATTGGGAAAGGGCCCGTGTTCACATGTGCAAAGGTTAAAATGCAGAGAATTAATTTCCCCACTAGGGGATCAATACAGTGTTTAAAATAAAATAAAATAAAATAAAATAAAATACCTGACCCATTTCCCCCAATGCGGGACCGGGCTATTGTCGCCATAATTAGGCACTCACCACGCTGTGTGTACCGGGAAAACAGTCAAATTGTGTATTTACACAGCTATTACAACTTTAAGCTATGATCATCTTTAGCTGAGAAATGATGAGTTGTATTCATTATAGGCAAAGCTGAAAAGTACAATCAGGTGTGTGGTGAGATGTCACATGGGCTGAGAAGAATTGTCAGATATGAACATCCAATTTTAGCTCAATATTTGTCAAATTAACTTATTTTTCTGCAAGTTGTCTTTCAGCAGTGTGTGCAACAAACATAAGCTCTGTTTAATGATCCAACTAAAAATCACTGTTGGGCAGGGAGAGACTTTTCTAACTTCCTCTCTTGTAAACAAAAACTTTTCTGGTAGAGTTTCACGTGACTTTTTGTGTGTTTTCATTTTTGTAATCTGAGGGATTGTTTCATCTCTTTTTGTTCACGTGTATTTTTTATATTAAATTCTGTCTTAACAGAACTTTTAGACGTCTCAACAGATCATATATATTTATAGTGTTTTCTGTCACTATTAAAGAAAAACATAAGTTTCTAACTCTAAATTCATTCATTCACCTGCCTGTAAACAGATGTTTGAGTTTTTGTAGTAAATTCACATACTTCATGTTAAAATCAATCAATTTGTTTCAGACACTCTTTTTGTAAATGTTGGAAAATAGCAGACAGACAGACAGACAGACAGACAGACAGACAGACAGACAGACAGACAGAGGTCACAGCAGTGTTTGAGCTGCCATCAGCAGAACCTCCTGATGTTTAATGAAACAACAGAAGCAGCTGCAGCTCAGCTCCCTGTTTGGGTGGAGACCCAGCAGAACCACAGCTCAGAACCTCAAACATTCCTCTGAAATCTCCTCCTCCTGGTTTTTATTAAACTGGGCTGAACGGGACCAAACTGGATCAGGCAGAGTCTTTTCCTCACTGAAAACTTCTTTTCTTCTTGTAAAAAATAATTAAAGCTTATTTTTGCTTTAAAAAAGCAAAACGTTTTTTGCAAAACAAATTTTAGCCTTTTATTGTGAAAGTTTTTCCCCTCATGTTTTTAAGTTAAAAAACCATAATGACATTTGTTTCTTCTAAAACATTATTAGTTTCTTATAGATAAAACAAATATGAACTTTTCACTAAGATAAAAACAATTAAATAGCTCTAGCTTGTGTTTGAAAATCTAATGTAAAATCTGTAAATTTGAGGGATTTTGTGTGGCTAAAATCAACATAGTTTTAAGATTTAATAAAGATTTTTTAAATCTTTTTTAGATTTTATATTAATCCTAATTTGTACGCAAAAAAGAGAAACAAATGTGAGCTTAAAAAATGCAGTCAAACTCAAAGAAGGCTAAAAAAGAATAATGGATGAGTTGTTTTCTAAAGTGCTGCTCCACCTTTAGATTAACAAGAATAAGCGAAGGAGTTAACACCTAAATGCAGGGGGTCTAATCCTGGTTCTGAAGGACCACTGTCCTGCATATTTTAAAGTTTTATCTCCAGAACACCTGAATTGTATAAATGGGTGATAAACAGGATTCTGTAGAACCTTTTAGTCACTGAATCGGGTGTAATCGAGCAGAGAAACAGGTAAAAGATGCAGAATACTCGCCCCTATCTGAGCGCAACAGACAGAAAAACACTGTGACTGAACAGCTGTTTCAATGCTGACTCGGCAAAAAGAAACCAGCTGTTTAAAACCTCAGCACCAGAAAACACGGGCTGATGTGAAGCGACTCCCTGCAAGGCTTCAAGTGTTTTCTAAAGTGCAGTGGGACGGTTCCAGCTCCTGGTGAGAAACTACTGAGCTCATTAACAGAAACTGATAAACTGCAGCTCAAACAAGTTTAAAGTGTTTTCCCCTGTAATAAACAACAACAACAATAAAAATATCCTCTGCTTGGGCTGCTACCTTATCGTGGTGGAGGGGTTTGAGTGTCCCAATAATCGGAGGAGTATGCTGTCTGGGGCTTTATTGCCCTGGTAGGGTCACCCAAGGCAGACAGG
>NW_013952645.1:397212-404125 GCF_001266775.1 Austrofundulus limnaeus | reverse complement strand
GCTGGAGGAAGTGACTGGGGAGAGGGAGGTCTGGGCCTCCCTTCTGAAGCTGCTGTCCCCGCGACCCGACCCCGGATAGGCGGAAGAAAATGGATGGATGGATGGATGGATGATAATAATAAACCACTGGAGGGTCTCTGCACATTCACTCAGTTCCCATGATGCACTGCAGCTGCTGCCTGACAATTAATCTGAAAAGAATTTAGTCTGAAATGATTTTAAACTCCTGCAGCTTCTGTAAAATGAAGACAACATGATGCAAAACAAGACAGACTAAATAAGTCTGTGACAATAAGGCTTTGCAACAAACAAACAAACAAACAAACAAACAAACAAACAAACAAACAAACAAAAAGTCACTGCAGACAGAAAATAGACATTCTGGGAGTCGTCACCAAAGCTTGAGGAAAAATAACCACAATTTTCCATGATTGATTTTTATGCAAGAGTTGCACAAATTAATTTAATTGGTTTTGCTTTATTTTACCTTATTTTTACGTACTTTATTTGATCTTAGGTATTATATTTGCATTTATTGCTTTAAAAAGACTTGTCAGTATGTGTTAAGCTTTTTAAAAATAATTTTCAGGCTTCTTGTTGAATTTTTTTTCTTTCTTTTTCTTTTCATAATTGAGAGAATAAAAAATCAGAGTAAAGAAAAGGGATACTCATTCTTGTCTATAAAACTAAAACATGCATTTTCAGATTGTAGTTTTTTTGCTTTGAATAAACGTTTTGTAACAGTTTATCAGAGGTTTATAACTGTGTTACAGTACATACGTAGTTGTTTTTGAGGATTAGTAATTCTACCAATAAATTCTTAAATAGCTACTTTTACTTTTATTTAGTTACATTTTAAAGGTAAAAATGATACTTTTACTTCTTTACTTTAAAATTTAACACTTAGTTACTTGTTCCAAAATTAAATACTGTATGTTGGAACCATAGACTTAGATATCACCAGAAAGAGCCCCGTCCATACCATCCACTGGTAGTATCTGTGGCAGCATGGAGGAGCAGAAACAGACCTAACAGGACAACAGCTCACAGCCTCCATAGAAACTAATAGATAAACAGCAGCTGAACTGGATCTGTTTCACAAATTATCGGCCATGTTTTTACAATAAAATTAATAAATATGTTACATTCATTTAACAATCATGTAAAACAGCAGATTTATACCAGAAAAATATTTAATTTATAAGTAACAATGATCAAACCAGACCTGAAGTCAGCCTGTAACTTAGACTTTAGCTAGTTGAAAAATTATGACTTCAGCAAGTAATAAAGTATATTTATTATTTCTTATTACTGTCATAAAAAATAAGAATATTTATATTTACCAGTCAACAGTTAGAAAATGTTCTCAGGTTATAGGATGAAACTTGTCTCTATTAGCTAACATCTTCTCAGCAGGTCAGGTTCCTCTAACAGAAACCTAAAAATACTCAAATTTATAATATTATTTTACACTCAGTAGGTCTAAATATTAATAAGAGGACAAATCAGCTGTAATATTTAATAGTTTGTGTTAAATTGTAACACGATTCAACAGTGCTAAACTCTGTATATATGCTCCACAAGCTAATATCTGCTAACCAGTTCAATAAATAACAGTGATTACATCGACTTTATAAGATTATTTTAATTTTAAACTGTTACATTATGCTCTGCTCAGATCACATTGAGCTAAATAAGATCAAATCTGTTTACTTGTGATGTGAAATGAGATGTTTTCCTGTTTATCTTCCGTTAATAAATCCATAACAAAAACAGCATTGTCCCATTTAGCATAGCTTCTCCAGCCGATCACAGTCACATGGTTTTTGCACACTCCAGTTGTTCTATAAAACCTCCTTAGTTGGAACTCATAATGAAAGAAGATGTTTCTGCACTCTAAAAAATGAACTGTTGATGTTACTCAAAGTCAACAGGCTCCACTAAGCCTAGTTGAGTAAACTGAGTAAAGAATATACATGTATCTCTTAATCTACTCAACCTGGCTTAGTGGAGTCTTTTTGGTTCAGTAAATTCAACAGTTTTTTTCTGAGAGTGTGTAAAAGTACTTTTACTTTCCCAATTTTTGTGAGGTTTTATGACTTTTACTTGAGTAGTTTTCTCATCAGTGAAATTTATTTTTACCTGCATTTTCTGTTCATGTAATTTTACTTTTACAAAGTTATTTTTAAGTACTTTATAGATCTGTGCAGTTTTTAATAAAAGTACTGAATTTTTAACAAAACCAACACTTTTCAGTCTATTTTATAAAAATCAATTCTGAAATCTTCACGTTGCATCAAACCACTTCTTACTGTCAAATATCTTTTGAATGGAACTTTTTATAAAACTAATTTAAATGTAAATGATTTTGCTGTGCATCTCTGCACATACAGGCCGAACACAAACACTGACCTTTGACCTCTCAGTCTTTGTTGGTACTCTGACAGCTAAACAAACCAGTTAGAGTTTAATCTCCAGTAATAACCTGATTACTGTGTCAGTTCATGTCGTTTCAGCTCAGTAATGAGATGTTTCCATCTTCTCACCCTGCTGTCCGTCCTGACGTCTCTAAAGATGAACAAAGGGCTCAGTGAAGTGCGAGTGGACACAAAGAGTTTGCGGACAGAAACTGTGCAGACGTGCGGCTCGTTACTGGGTCTGCTGGGAGGTGGATGATAACCGGTATGAACCGGTTTGGTCCTGTTGCTTTTACCAACCATCACCACCCTGAGATACTTTTATTATAAGTGATGAGGATTAATATAAACTTCTGCAGCATCGTACGAACACCAAACTGTCTGCTGAATGCTGTAATCTGCAGTCTGACCTGAAGGTGGCAGTGTTTCACCACAAAAACACAGCAGCTCTATAAAGACACATTTTGAAAAACACTTTCTTTTTCATAGGCTGTGTCCAAATTCAGGGGCTGCATCCTTTGAAGGCTGAATTTGTTGGCTGTTTACGTCACTGCACACACTGAAGGCTCTCCAAATTCAAAGGCTTGTCTAATTGTGGCCGACAAATTTGTCCTCCTCCGATTTGAGGGACGGGTGAAGTGGATCCTTCTCACCCCACATACTGTGGGTAGACTGGAGATTTGTTTTCTTCTTGTAATGGCAGACAAAGCAAAAGAAAGATATGCCGTTTTAAATTAAAACCTGGCTGTATAAAAATTAAAAGTTTCAAGTGGTTGTGTTGTTAATGCTTTTGTCATTTGTATAGACATGTTTTTAATATTATTCTGGCCGGAAATCAAACAAGCTCATATAGTTGGTCTCTTAGTTGTTCAAGTATTGCCTCTAAGCTAATTTTGTAACTTTATAACATCAGTAATATTAATATAATAATATTTTGTTAAGCAACAGGACTGGTGTAAGGGCTGGAATAAAGCTGAAGACTAGACCATCCAATAGATATTTTCTTCCGGTCTTTGAAGTTGACGAAGAACTCGGCCCACGTAGACCAGGTAGGTCGGGTCCTTCGAGGGATGCAGCCTCTGAATTTGGAAACAGCCTCAGATATGCTGCATTTTATTTACCCTGGAGGTCAAAATTCAGATCTGGTAATGACGTCAGACCGGATTAAACTGTGTGGGAAACAAAGATTACTCAAACATGCGTGAATGAGTCAAAGCAAACACACGGTCATGTTTTTGATGAGAGAATGCCATTCTAACATGATATAAAGCTCAAAAAAGTCTATTTTGCTTAAATCAAAAAGATGTAATTTTCATCACACAACTTCAAGAACAAAGTTTGAAACATCTTCAGCATCGAAACAGCAAAACGTCTTTAAGCAAAAAAAAATAGTGAAGTTTTTTGTTTGTTTTTAACATCTGCATTAAACAAATGATGAAATGAGAAACAGACAAACAGAATCATCGCTGTTAGATTGATGTTTAAAATGTTATTTAAATAAAGATAAAACCTGTTAATATTTGAGTTTGATGCTTTTCTTCGCATTTAAAGTTTCAGTTTCTCTGTATTTCATATTTGCATTTTCTTTGCAATAATTTATTTATGTCTATTTAAAAATATATCCAAAGGATCTTTGTAGATGAAACTTTTCTCTGTGCTGTCTTTATTTATAAGAAATACAGCTATTAAAGCATCATGAACAATAAATATTTATTACTTAATAACCAGCAGAGTAACCATTTAAGTTTTTTTTCTCTGACATGTTCTTGTGAATGGGTGTTCTGAAATCTAACTTCATTGTGCTTTATAATGACATTGAAGGTTTATCTTATAATCTTAATTTTAATGAGAAAATTGTTCAGTAAAATCAAGATGAAATGATTAAACAAGTGTTTTATGGCATATTTGTTTGAAGCAGCTGAACATTAAACATCCTGTCATGTGACACACACACACACCTCTGAGTGTTCCTCCTGAATGGCATCAGCTCATATCACATCCCAGCTGTTTACTCTTGCAGTCAGATGACAGTGACTGGTCTAACTGGGTGGTTTTACTGTTTGCTCTCACCTGTTACTCTGTGACACACTTTGAGCTGGATCTGATCAAACACGTTAATAAATCATCTAATTGTAACGAGAATCAGACAACAAAGACCCCTGATTGTTATAATCAATTAATTTTTCAATGCATCTCAATGTGGGCATGAATAATTCTGAATTGGTCTAAAAAAATCTCTCAAATTAATGTTAATGAGAAACAGAAAAGGCGGGGCATTCAATGCAGCATGGTTTCTGACCCGCACATAAGAAACACAACAAACAAGCTGCATCCTCTGCACTGTGAGTAATACTGGTACTTTTGTTTCTATGAAATTAAAGAGATTTTAAAAGAGACAGACTCCATGAGTTGAGTACATGTTTCCACCCGGAGGAGAATAATAACTGTCGATTGTTGTTGCCTCTGCTAAAGCTTGCATCTCACTGGGCTGTGGCTGCTGGTGACTAAAACACAATAATAAGCTGTGATTTTCTACAACCAAAATAAATAAAAAAATTGATCAACGTAAAATGTGACTGTACGGCTCTGTGGTCACAAAAAATAGTTTTTTTTCCTCGCAATGTAGCCTTGAAAAGTTGTAACCCAGTGAGATGTCACCTTACGGAGACATGAACCCGTCTTTAAAGGGTAACTAAACCCAAAATCAACATTTTCTCTGCAGAAAAACTGTCTAGATTGTGCCTCAAAGGTTTTTTTTAATTTCTGTGCAAATGTTGACATTTTAGTGTAAATTTGTTTAATTCTCTCTAAACCTGTCTTAGTGCTGCCCTCTATGGGTTGAACAGTGGCTACTGCAGTTGAATTTTCCTCTTGGTTAAAATGATAGTTTGGTACATGTTGTCATCACAGCTCCTGTTCAGGTATAAAAGCCTCTCACTCACAGACGTGTCCCGGCAGAGAGGCAGGCATTGAAACAGCGAGCACTGCGATGACAGTTTGTTACTGCTTTGAACATTAGCCCATGTTAGCAATATCGCTGCTAACGTCACTTTAACACTCAGAAACAGGGCCCAGTCTGTCCTCCAGTGCCCCGGCAGCACCAGTTCCTCTCACATGTAAGTGTTCAGAAATGAAGCAGGCAGGAGGAGGAGAGCCGCGGAGCAGAATAAAGCTGTGCTTGAAGAGCAGCACGACACACGGACATTCGCCTTGTGTCACAAAACAAACTGACTCAACTTGCTTTAAGGATCTTCTTTGTCGTTCAAGTTTTTTAAACTAACCACAAAGTTGCCGTGTCGCATCGTCTTTAATAATTCCTCTGTAACAAATCTGTTGATGTTTAATCTGACGATTCATGAAGCTGAAGCCTCCCATTCAGGACATATCTAAAGTAGTTTTTCACTACCTTGAGAATCTTTAATCTGCTCTAAAATACTTCGATACGTCAAATCTGTACTGGATTAGTCTACACTTACAGCAGAATATGGATAACCAAGTTTGTGATTTGTGAAACATTTTATGCATCTGGACCATGTAGACCAGTTTTCAGAAATACTAGCTTGTCAAATTAAGCTTCCTGGCCTGACCACACCTCCTCACTTTTAGTCTCGCCCCTCCTTTTCTCTTGGCACCGATCGCTTTGGTGGGATTCTTCAAATTTGCCTGGGGGCGGGGTTATGCTTTCACAGAGGGGTTTAGTTACACTTTAAAATAAACTATGGGAACAGAGTTGCAGACAGTACAGAAACTTTTTTTCTGTCCTCAGAAGAAGACAAGACAGACTCCTCTTTGCTTTGTCAATGAGACGAAGAAGAACAGGCAAAGGGGAGGAGCATATCGATGTGTAGTGATGGGTAACCACGCACTCAGGAGGAGCTTTGCATTTGTCACGTTGTATGTCACTATCAGCCCTTATACATCATCTCAACTCAGCAGACTGCAGCCCATTGATTGGCCAGAGAGTGACGTCAATCACGAGAGCGCCTCCCTCACAAGGATCAAACAGACCTTTTAAAAACCTCACAACTGCAGCATTCATGTTGTCATTTACTTTTTAAAAATACAACCATTAAAGTAACAACACTGTGGTACTGTGAGGTTTCAGTGGTTTATGGCAGATAACTGAAATCTGATGGAGCCAAGCTGATGAGAAAACCTCTGCTGGAGAAATGATGAGTAACAAAGTCAGTTCATCTAATATCCCAGTTAATACCAAACTAAACCACACCTACAGCTTCCAAACACGCTGTGCTAAATGCACCGCGAGGTTCCTCAACAACGCCCCTGGATGCACATCCACCTTAGACTTTAAATGTAGACCTGACACTCCTGACGTTCAAAATGCGTTAAGTCTGAACGTAGCATTAGACTTTTTTTTTAGAAATACAGCAGGTAAAATAAGTATTGAACACGTCACCATTTTTCTCAGTAAATATATTACTAGAGGTGCTAATGTCATGAAATTTTCACCAGATGTCGGTAACAACCCAAGTGAT
>NW_013952645.1:394271-396071 GCF_001266775.1 Austrofundulus limnaeus | reverse complement strand
ACCATAGACTTTGTATGTAAACCTGCTGCTCCTGACGCTGAAATCGCGTTCGGTGTGAACGCACCATGAGAGTTTCAGGCAAAATTCAGGCTTTTAAGCCCTGCCTCCATGTGACTGATACTCACATCACATGGCTATCATTGACACCTAATTAACACTTATTGTTAACAGGGGGTGGAGTGATACTGGCAATAGCAGCAGTGTAGGAGGGGGACAACTGTTAACTCCACCCCCTGTTAACAATAAGTGTTAATTAGGTGTCAACGATAGCCATGTGATGTATCAGTCACATGGAGGCTGGGCTTAAAAGCCTGAATTTTGCCTGAAACTCTCAGACTGAAGAAGTCTCTTGGAGGAGAGACGAAACGTTTCATTAAAGAAGAACCTGTCCAGCAGACCTATACAATTTTTTTTTCTTTTTGATTTTTTACCTGGATTACTGGGATGCATCAGGACATAACACCTAGTTACTTGTTATAAAATTAAATATGTTCAGACTCAACATGAAAGATGTTTATGCGCTCTAAAAACTGAAGTGTTGAATTTACTCAAAGTCATGTCAACTGGTTCCACTAAAATTAGTCGAGAAAACTGAGCAAATAAAATACATATAATCACTCAGTTTACTCGAGCCGGCTTAGTGGAGCCAGTTTGGTTCAGTAAATTCAACTATTTGCGTGTAAAACTACTTTTACTTTCCCAGTTTTTGTGAACGGTTTTATTACTTTTACTTAAGTAATTTTCTCATCAGTGAAATTTGTACCAAAGTCCTTTTTAGTTCATGAAATTTTACTTTTACTTAGTTATTTTTTTTCCAAGTACTTTATAGACCTCTGCTCCAGTCTTAGCTTTCATACAGGTTTATCTAGGTTTATTCTTTTTATTTTCGTTATTTTATATGAAACTGTGTGAGTGGTGTGATATCTTTCAATAAAAATATTGGCAAAGAAAAAAAAATAAGCTGTTATGTTGGAAGATCCTCCTCCAGTCTAAAACCCTCTGTTTTCTTCAGGCTCTTCATCTTTTGATAGGAATACAACAATTTAAAGTTATGAAGATTTTAATGAAAAGGCTCACAAACCATTAAGCTGCTGTCTACCTGTTCAGCTGTTGAACCTTCAGTATAATTTATATTTATAATTATATGACTTCCTTTCATTGAAACAAACTTATGTGAAACATGTTAAAGAAGAAAAAAACTTCAGAGTGGTCCTTTAAGAGATCAGGTCTTCTCTTCCTGCTCACCTTGACAAACTGCAGCCGTCAGATCATCTCCTCCTTTTCCTCCTGACTCTCCTCTTCCTCCTCCTGGGTGTCCTCCTGCTAAGCCTCCTCCTCCTCCTCCTCCTCTTCCTCCTGCTAAGCCTCCTCCTCCTCCTCCTCCTGTTGGACTGCTTCCTCACTCCGACATCTCCTTCGAAAGAAACACAGCTCCTTCTCCTCCTGTTACTCAGCAGTCGTCTTTCAGGTGACTCAGCCAGAGAATGACATCATCCCTGTCAGCACACACACCTGTTTCCTCAACAAGCCCCTCCCCCTCCCCGTGTCTGCGCCCAACCACTTCCTGGATCTCTTAAAGGGCCAGCAGCCCTCAGAGGCAACAGGTCCTTCCTCCCATCCTTCTTTACCCCACTTCATTTTTCCAGGTCACTGTTACTCATGTCCAGCAGTCACTATAGTTTCTCCATGAAATAAATATATTTAGATCTCTTTATTCCTTCAAAACATTGTAGGCTAGTCTTTAAAATTTGCTTCAACACTTTTTTTTGTATTTACATAGACTGTTACTAGCTTTCATCT
>NW_013952645.1:391971-394201 GCF_001266775.1 Austrofundulus limnaeus | reverse complement strand
GCCTTTGACACATTTAGCTAACTTTAGCTACTTTTAACTTTTATCTAGCTTTTGACTACTTTCACTTCTAGACATCGTTTTCATACGTTTAACCTTTAACCAGGCGGTTGCTTGTTACAATTTGCTACTTTTAGATTTTAGCTATTGGTTTTTTTTTTTACTTTTAGCTAGTTTTTTGCTATTTTTTAGCTAACTTTAACTGATTTTAGCTATTTGTTAGCTTTTCCACATTTAGCTTCTAGGCAGCCTTTTGATGTTTTTAGCCTCTAATTAGCCTGTTGCTATTTTTAGTCAAAATTTTGCTACTTTTTCTATTTAGCTACTTTATGCAACTTCCAGTATTCAAGTGTTTTGCCACTTTTAGCCAATGTGTTGTTGTTTTTTTAGCAAATAGTTTTCTACTGTTGGCGTTAAATTTTGCTCCTTCGAACCCATCATTTTCACAGAAAAAGCATTTTTTATTCTCTTCACATCGTCTACGATTGTGTTCAGCACAACTATTACACCATGTTTAGTAGTGGAAATAAAAATTAATCTGTTCAGGACATTGTTTTTTATTTTTTATTTTACAAACTTAAATAGATACTTTGTACGGTTTTATTCATGAGTTCAACTCCTGAGTCCTGAGTTTTTGTTTGAGGTACTTTTTAACATTTTGCCCAGTTTTTACCAATTAAAAAAGCATTTTTCTAACCTAACGTCTGTTTATCAAACACGTCTGAACAGCAACACTACACCGCAGAAAGCGTCTTAAACATCTCATGAAGTTAGTTTTTGTTTATTTCTCATTTTATCGTAAAATATTTAAACAACTTCTCAGGACGTCAGTCAGAACAAATGTTGCTCAACTTTATGTGTAGAAGTAGCAAAAAGAAGGATTCATTCTGAGGAAATTAAAGTTTAGAGATTTTATTTTTCTTTCATTGAAAGTTATTAATAGTTTATTTCTTTTTTCTATAAGCGAAGTGAAATCAAAATATGTCAAAGATTTTTAAAAGGAAAAACACTTCATAGTTAATTTGAATTATCTCTAGAAGATGTGACCTAATCAAGCTGTTGTGTATCATATAAACTGCTCTCGGATGCCCTCTGCTGGTGGTTTGCATCAATGCAGGAAGCATCTTTGTCATGTCTGTCACTGCTCTAGGACCAGAATCTCAGAATTTTTAAATAAATAAATAAATAAATAAATAAATAAATAAATAAATCTGTATATTCAATTTCAAGAAGTTAAATTGAACCAATGTGAAAAATAAAAGAAAAGCCAATAGCTGACTTTAGTTTACATAAAACAGGGGTGCACAAACATTTTCCCTGAGAGGGCCAAAATTAAAATCAATCTGAGGGCCACGGGCCAAAAGTAATAATACTGTATAAGAAATGCAAATACTTAAGTAGTTTTATTTTTCATGATTAAGCTCAATTTTTCCAGCCCATGGACATGGAGAAAATTCAACGTATGCTTGGGCAGCAAAGGCTCATGGGATTTTCATAATTTAAAATTTGAATATATGTGGTCTTATAAGGTGTGCAAATCTATATATGGGCTTAAATCTAATCTAAATGTCTCTTGTAGTTACTTGTATTTTATATTTAATCTTAATATAATTACAATCTAATAACCAGGACAACTGCTGGTGGGCCAAATTGAATGGCTTGGCGGACCAATTTTGGCATGCGCCAAAATTGGGCACCTCTGACGTAAAAAATGTCTCCAACTCAACCAACTTTATTTACTGTATGTTGAGCTTAAATTTGGTGTGGTAGAAGCTGAGAGTCATTCACAACACATACTACGAGATAATCTTATTTTCAAGGTTTTACAAAAAACAATCAATTTCTCAACATCTGATGATCTCAGTCTGAAACTCTGGCATGAAAGCTGGAGGGTCACATCCATCCCTTCAAGAAATGCTAGGACTTTTTAAAAAATGACAGGAAAGATGCTTCCTTCATTAAAGCAAACCACCAGCAGAGGGCGTCCGAAAGCAGTTTATATGATACACAAAAAAAAAATTGTGAAGAAAGACCGTCCATCATTAAACAGAGGTGGGGGCCTCCGTTTTCAGTTGTCCCCCTCCTACAGCGCGGCTATTGCCAGTATCACTCCACCCCCTGTTAACAATAAGTGTTAATTAGGTGTCAACGATAACCATGTGCTGTGAGTATCAGTCACATCACAAAAGCCTGAATTTTGCCTGAAACTCTCATGGTGCGTTCACACCAAATG
>NW_013952645.1:386921-390892 GCF_001266775.1 Austrofundulus limnaeus | reverse complement strand
TTTGCCTCTGAGGGAACAAATTATTTGATTTCTTCAAAGATTCTTTCGCTCGGCTGCCATTTGTCATCTCTGTACACATGTCTGTTTCACACAGTCACACACACACACACACACACACACACACACACACACACAGCACGTCTGTGGGATATCTACAAAATAGCTTTAAAAAAGTTCAAAGCAAACTCAGGTTTCACCTTTTAGCTTTCAAACACTTCTAAGCTGATTACACTTATACATTTTATGTGAAAAGGTATTTTTCATAATCAAAGTTGATGGCATTTTGATAATTTTAAACAAACGTTTTTAAAATAAAACCTGGCTGTGACTAGCGGTTAGCTGAGCCTGCTAGCAGCGTTTCTCAGCAGCTGCAGCAGATTCTGGAGGATCTGTCCTTTGCTGGAGCATATTGTTCACATGATAACATTTGTTGTCTCAGTTATACTAACCTGTGATTTCCTCTGCCCTTTTAACAAAACTCTGCCTCCTGACATCAAATTATCTTTGTGTCTTGAACAAACCTGGACATACTTCCCTGCCTGACCACTCACCTCACCTGCACCCACTGAATCTGTACTCACCTGGATCTACTCACCTCTGCTGACCTTCTCCAGACCTGTATAAAACAATCACACTTGTCTCGTCTAAATCCTCCCTGGACATGTTACCCTCTCCTTCTCTTGCAGATCTCACAACCTTCTTGTACATTTAGTAAATACTGTAAAAAACCCATCCACTTACCTTTTACTCTTCTTCCAAATCTGTTTCCTCTCCGTCGCTGTGCTTTGACAAAACCTGCTATTTTATATTTTTAAACTTAAATGACTAAAATTTCAATATATTATACAGGGTTATTATACGAGTTTTTCCTGCCTGCCAATGACTTCGTTTTATATAAAATACGTTCCAAATCTGAAAAAATCTTTTAAAAATCTAATTTATTTTAAATTAAATTTTAAATTTGACCGTATTTATATATAATCAGATATACCACTTTACAATAAAAGAGTCCTTACAAATGACTAAACATTCATTAAATGATTATTAGCACTAAATAAACCAGTAAATAGTATTTATACTGACTGACAAATGATAAGCCAAAAACATTTATCTGTAATTTCCATTTTCACTATTTATCTGTTCTCTTTATAAATATTAAAAATTAAGCATCTGCCAGTATGTCATCTGCTTGTAAATACAGTTTGTTTAAGAAATAATAATAATAATAATAATAATAATAATAATACATTAATGTGGCTGATTAACTTGCTAAAACACAATTTAAAAGTTACTTAAGTCATTTTCCCTAAAGGAGGAATTTAGACCAAAACCTTTATCAAAGTTAACTTTAGCTCTTATATTTGTTAGTATGACAGCAAACAAACAGTCTTTAACCTTCAACAACCTGCTAAATGAGGCCAATAAAGTTTGACATTAAATTATTTTAAAAAATTGTCATTTATCTGAGCATTACACAGTATGACCTTGGGGTGAGTTTGCTGGCATGCCCATTCCTGGGAGGATAAGATGTTTTACAAGTTTTTCTTGGAGACAGGGAGGTATGCAGTTCATCTCTTCACCACCAGGGGGAGACAAATCAACATGAATGAGTTGTTCTCGCAGTTCAGTTCAAAGTGTTCTACAGAAAAAGTTTTACATTAAAAGAAATGTACAGCAAAAATGGGGCATTGCATGAAAAGAAATGATTTAAGAAATACAGTTAAACTTTATTTTGAGGGGAAAACAAGGAAAATAACACATTTCCTCGTCTGGCTGCATTGCAGCAACAAACTCCAGCTGCTTGTTTGTCAACCCTGACAGGAAATGTTATCTGCTCTGGGCCAAATATATTTGGCCCGGACCTGTAAAAGGGCCATGGGCTCGTTCTTTTTTATTTTTATTTTTTTCTCCACAACCCGTCATCGTGGATCGGGAGAACGGATGGTGGCGCACAGGTTTGGGCCAAATGTGGCACAAATACAGAATTCTTATTTTATTTTTAGGCTGCTTTGGTCGACCCAGATGGGATCAGAGCCAAAACGTTTTTGCAGGTGTCAGGCAGGTTTATGATCACAGCCCGACCCAGAGATGGAGCATTTGCGTAAAAACTCCAACTGTTCTCCACGGGTTGTGCGCACCGCGCCTCATTGAAATACTTTATTAATTTTTTATCACAATTGTGCTCATTTTTACATCATTATACAAGTTATGAAGTGTACTGCTCAGTGTTTCCCAAAGTTGGGGTCGGGACCCAAAGTGGGGTCCAAAAACATCAAGGTGGGGTCCTGAAAAGATTTTCTGAATTAATTACATTTTTGTCTTATTTGTTACAAAGGAGTGAGGTTAGTATATTTAAAATGGATAAATGTAGTATAAAAATATTGTTACTATGTTTAGTTGACCTGATAGAAATGTTTATCACCCAAAAATAGTTGTGGACACAGGTCTCTGCTACTGTTATTTTGTGGGTCAAAAGCTGAAAAGTTTGGGAACCACTACACTTTGGTTCCCAAAGTTGGGCTTAGGACCCAATTATGGGTCATAAAGCACCTTGGATAATCTCCAGAAATCAATTTAAAGGGTAATAAAATAATTGATGATGTAATATTTTCCCTATAACTATTACAAAAACACAAAAAAGTATAAATAAGTATTTATATGTGTGTACAAGCTGTTTAGATTGTCAAAAAGCCTGTGTTTTTGGGGTTATTACCAAAGTTTGTGTCCTCAGACCAGTAATATTTGGGGTCACAAGTTTTTGCCGTGGATATTTTGTGGGTCAGAAGATAACAAGTTTGGTAACCACTGTTTTAGAGAATACTACACCAACATGAGCATCAAGTAGATTAATTCCAGCTTGTGAGCGTGTGCGCACTGTCAGCTGAGTGCTGCGAAACACTCAAACCAAGCCATGCAGATCAGGGGCATCATGCATAAAGGAGTGCGCAGCTTTCACACTGAATGTACCGACAAATTTAGAAAGGTGCACCGCACCAAAAAAATTCAGATGTATAAAACAGTGCGTACACATGTTCCTGTGCACCTTTCCTTTATACATGCCAATGAACGTGGAACTGAGCGCACGTGAGACACCTCCCCTGACATGCCTCCATTTAATACACTCCAATCTNAATCAAATCAAATCAAATCAAATCAAATCTGTAAAATAGATGTAAATGTGTCCAGCGTGTGAGATTCTCCTCAGATTGTCCTCTCTGTGGGACCAGAAATGATTTTTAGATGCCGGAAAATTTCTACATTAAATGGAGAATGAGTGAGAAAACTGTCTAAATAAGTAGTGGGCTGTAAAAATGCGTAGCCACTCGCAAAGGTGTGTGGGTGTTGTTGTGTATCCGCGTGTGTGAAGCTGCTGTCTTCAGCAGAGCATGAGACTGAGAGACATTTCCACCTTTAACGTCTTTAATAAATGACTGTAAACACAGAGGAAATTATGAGTTTGGTAAAACTTAGAAACATGTTTATTAAATAGTTGATGTGAAGAAACGAGTCGCGGCGTTTCTGCCACGGTGTGATTTATATTTTAGAATCATGAAGTTTCATTCAGCTGCATACACTGTAAAAAATGAAATGTTGGATTTACTTAACCATATTATGTTACCTGGTTCCACTTAACTGAGTTGAGTAAANCTATTATTGTCTGTGTCTTGTGGAGCTGAGGAATCATCACAGCTGAGCTGTTCTGAATTAATCTGCTGAGTTCCGTCCGTCCATTTTCTTCCACTTATCCGGGACCAGGGGCCTCATGTACAAAGACTTGGGTGGATTTCTTAATGAAACCTGATGTATGGTTAAACCCAGAAAACAACGTACGCACAAAAAAATCCAGATGTATCAAACCGTGTGTACGCCTGAATCCACGCACATTGCTTTTGCACATCACAATTAACGTGGAACTGAGCACAGTGAGACACCTCCCCTAACACGCCTTCATTAACATGTTAAACAGATGC
>NW_013952645.1:380699-385716 GCF_001266775.1 Austrofundulus limnaeus | reverse complement strand
CTGCTGGACACTTTTTGTTGTGTTCATATTAAGGCGTCCTATTTTGCAAATGCTGCCTTCTTAAAATTTGGTTGTTTGTCTTTGTGTTTATGGTGTATAATGATGTGATTGTGATGCTGTATTTCTGAGTGTTTTATGTGCTGCAGAACAGGAACCTGCTGTAAAACAGCAATTATGCTGAGTCAGGCTTGATTTTTAGTAATCTTTTCCTGTTAAATCAATAAATCAAATCAAATCAAATCAAATCAAATCAAATCAAATCAAATCAAATCTGTAAAATAGATGTAAATGTGTCCAGCGTGTGAGATTCTCCTCAGATTGTCCTCTCTGTGGGACCAGAAATGATTTTTAGATGCCGGAAAATTTCTACATTAAATGGAGAATGAGTGAGAAAACTGTCTAAATAAGTAGTGGGCTGTAAAAATGCGTAGCCACTCGCAAAGGTGTGTGGGTGTTGTTGTGTATCCGCGTGTGTGAAGCTGCTGTCTTCAGCAGAGCATGAGACTGAGAGACATTTCCACCTTTAACGTCTTTAATAAATGACTGTAAACACAGAGGAAATTATGAGTTTGGTAAAACTTAGAAACATGTTTATTAAATAGTTGATGTGAAGAAACGAGTCGCGGCGTTTCTGCCACGGTGTGATTTATATTTTAGAATCATGAAGTTTCATTCAGCTGCATACACTGTAAAAAATGAAATGTTGGATTTACTTAACCATATTATGTTACCTGGTTCCACTTAACTGAGTTGAGTAAATTCAAAGCAATATGCCAGTTTTTTTAGCCAAAGAACATGAGTATGTTGCTTTGAATTTACTCAACTCAGTTAAGTGGAACCTGGTAACATAACATGTTTAAGTAAATCCAACATTTCATTTTTAGAGTGTATCTCATCTCAGAACTACAGTAAAATACCTGATTGTAATTTGTGAGGTGTGATAAAAAATAAAATAAAATAAAAACAACACACTTCTCAATTCTTCATGTGGTGATATCAACCTGCAGAACAGTGATATTGATCCATGAATCACGCACAACTTTACGCAGCAACGAATCTATTATTGTCTGTGTCTTGTGGAGCTGAGGAATCATCACAGCTGAGCTGTTCTGAATTAATCTGCTGAGTTCCGTCCGTCCATTTTCTTCCACTTATCCGGGACCAGGGGCCTCATGTACAAAGACTTGGGTGGATTTCTTAATGAAACCTGATGTATGGTTAAACCCAGAAAACAACGTACGCACAAAAAAATCCAGATGTATCAAACCGTGTGTACGCCTGAATCCACGCACATTGCTTTTGCACATCACAATTAACGTGGAACTGAGCGCACGTGAGACACCTCCCCTGACACGCCTTCATTAACATATGTTAAACAGATGCAAATTACTTCCTGCATGTGTGAAGGACATGTTTATTTGATCACTGTGATCAGAAATGATTTCTAGAGTCAGGAAAATAATGAATTTAATATAATGTGAGTAAAAAAAAATCCTAAGTAAAAATAGGAAAAAAAATGTTTATCACGCAAACGAGTGATTGTGTGTCGGTGTATGTGTACGCGCAAACTGCTGTGTTGCGCAACCGGCTCATCGCTTTGCGCACGAGTTTATTACCATAATTACTGTAAACACAGAGGAACTTAAATGTTTGGTAGAACATAGATCTTAGTTTATTTCATAGCTGATATGAAGAAATGAGTCTCTGCATCTCAGTAGAGTTCACATGACGTGATGTTGGAGAGTCTCCACAAAGGCTGCGCGCACCGCAGCCTTTGTGCTCAGTCTGTTTGTCTGTCAAGCTTTTGCTCTCCTTCTTACAGCATTTTCACAAGTTGTAAAGTGTACTTCCACGTGTCCTTTAGGAGAAATTACAACAAAGTAAATGCCAAACACCTCCACTGCCGGTGAGGGTGTGCGCTCCAGAGTGCGATCATAACTCAGCCTTTAGAATCAGATGGATGAGACGATTCCATTGGTCATGACTCTGTTTTGGGTGGACTGGACTGGCACAGTCCCGATGGGTCTGTCCGCTCCCTCTGGAAAGCTCCTGTGGAACCCCAGTTTGACGTTCCACGTCCCAAGAGCCAGCTTCTGTAGCCGAGGATCAGACCGCCAGGGTCCCCTCCTTCGGCCGCCGCCCATTTCACACTGCACCCGACCCCTTTGGCCCCTCCTACAGGTGGTGAGTCCGTTGGAAGGGGGACCCACGTCTCCTCTTCGGGCTGAGCCCGGCCGGGCTCCRTGGGTGAAAGCCCGGCCACCAGGTGCTCGCCATCATGCCCCACCTCCAGGCCTGACTCCAGAGGGGGGCCCTGGTGACCTGCGTCTGGGTGAGGGAACGCCAGATCCAAAATTATTGTGCATCATAAGGGGTCTTCGGGCTGCGCTTTGTCTGGTTCCTCACCTAGGACCTGTCTGCCTCGGGTGACCCAACCAGGGGCATAAAGCCCCAGACAGCATAGCTCCTAGGATCATTGGGACATTCAAACCCCTCCACCACGATAAGGTAGCAGCCCAAGGAGAGGGCCACCTTGTTCTAAATAAATGTGGCGAGTATCCAAACTGAAAGACTTGTACTAGGAAAAACTGGCATTGGGACACTCCTACAAATACAAATATTCTGAATGCTCACGAAGTGAGAAGAAAGGATCCTAATTTACAAATACGGGACCCATCACATGAAACTGAGTCAAAGTTGTTCAAAATCAATGAGCATTTTTAGATTCCTGCTTTTTAAGCTACATTTTGATACCTGATCAACCTGACATCATGAGATTGATCCAGAGATGTCTTTATTTGTCTTCAATAAAAGTTGTTTTCATTCAGGACAACTCCTTAATAACTCCTATTTAAAGGTTATTCTTATCTTAATTTACGATGCAATTTTAAAGAAGAAAATTTAATGGTTTGCCAGCTAGAAAGAAAAAAAAGCTTTACTAGTTGACAGAGAAAACAAAAATGTAAGGCTTTTCTGCTCAAAATATTTTTTGTAGCAACTGATCAAAACGTCCTTTGAAAATCATTTTTATATTTCAGATATTTAAACAACCTGTAGATAAGATTCATTTTGTTTTGACAAAATGCACTGGATTGAGACTTCACCCTCGGTTCCATGCGATGGTTCACGTATTTAGAATTTTACCGTCGACGTTTGCTTCACGTTTTCCTTATTGTGCAGGAAGAACAATTTAAATATAAACTGCTGTTTTACAAGTTTTCAATAAAAATGGTTCACTTGATTTTAAAAACAAGACTTGTCCTTCCACAAAAAGCAAAACACTCAACTGATGATGAACCAAAAAGCTCCAGTTTTGTCTCATTAAACCCAGAAACTTTGGAGCTCATAAAAAAGGTGAATTTCAGTTTGGCTTCATTCAGTAGAGCAACTCCTGAGTGTTTCCACACAGAGCCCACGATTCAAAGTGGGACTAATGCGTCTTAACTTTGGCTGGAATGGTTTTGGTTGGTGGATCTTTATTATCCATCTGAGAAACCAAGGGTTGCAATTCCTCTTGCGTCCACCTGGGAGGCTGGCTACAAGCCTCTGAACCTCTTGCCAACTGTGGTCAGAGAAACAGGAGACTGATTGGAGAGGGTATCGTAGCCTTCAACTTTAAATGGATTTTGTTTTAAAGAATAAAATTAGGACCAGCAGTAACGTTTCCTTCACAAAACCTGGTTTACAAACAGAAACAAAACAAACAGGATGAAACTGGTGGTTTGTGTGGAATAAGGGACAATAAAACGTTCCTTTACAGTGAGTAAAATAAGTATTGAACACGTCACCATTTTTCTCAGTAAATATATTACTAGAGGTGCTAATGACATGAAATTTTCACCAGATGTCRGTAACAACCCAAGTGATCCATACATACAAAGAAATCAACCATAAATGTCCAGAAATGAAGTTATTTGTAATAATGTGACGTGCTCAATACTTATTTTACCCGCTGTATGTGTATTATGGTTAGAGGAGTTATTGTTATAACATGGAAAAGGACAAACAGGCTGAATAGTTGTCAAACTTACTTAACAATATTTGGGCCTTTTAATAAAATATCTAAAGGTAAGAGATTTAACCTCAACATTTCAGATAAACTAAAATCAGCTGAATATCTGCGTGAATGTTGATTATTCACTCTGTTGTTCTTCTGTTTCTTACTTTCTGTAATCAAACTCTTCCTGCGTACTCTGCATATAAAACTTTAGCTCATCCAGGAGATTTTTGCTATGACTTAATTTTAGTAACTTTTTAAGATATTTAACTTTATTTATAGAAACACATACAGACATTTCTTCTTGTTTAAATTTTGTTTTTGCTACTTTTCGCTTTTGGTAACAGTTCTGCTAGTTGTAGCTTTTGCTAGCTGGTTGCCATTTTTAGCTACCTCTCTTTGTTTTTTATCTTCTAACTAGCCTGTTGTAGCTTTTAGCTGCAATTTGGATACTTTGATATTATTTTTAGCTTTTAGTAGCCTTTTTCTACTTTTAGCTTGTAAATTACTCTCTGTTTTTAGCCATTTTGCTGCTGTTAGTTTTCAGAGATTTATACTTTTAACTTCTAGCTATTTGTCTTTGCTACTTGTACTTTTAGATACATTATTGCTGCTTTTTGGTAGCCTACATTTTGCTACATTTAGCTTTTAGCTAACATTTTGCTGTTTTAGCTATCCTTTTGCTGTGTTAAATAATCATTTGTTCCTTGTAGCTTTTTGATCATTTTTGCTGCTTAAAGCTACTATTTTGTTAGTTTTACCTAAATTCGGAACACTTTGCTTTAAGCTTTCATTTTGATACATTTTGCTATTTTTTTATTTACTTTTCTCCAGTCCAGAGGTTTAGGATTTGTAATTTTACCAACTATTTTTTTTAAAAAGCTACTTTTACTTCGTTACATTTTAAAGCTAAAAATGTTCATTTCTTTACTTTAAAATTTAACACCTAGTTATTCTGGACGGGTTCTTCTCTAATGAAACGTTTCGTCTCTCCTCCAAGAGACTTCTTCAGTCTGAGAG
>NW_013952645.1:377632-380689 GCF_001266775.1 Austrofundulus limnaeus | reverse complement strand
GGTGAAAATTTCATGTCATTAGCACCTCTAGTAATATATTTACTGAGAAAAATGTTGACGTGTTCAATACTTATTTTACCCGCTGTATATCAGATCATATTTGTTTTTTCAGGGAGATTTGGTGAAGCTGTTTTCAGAACGTGTTTTTGTTCAGTATTTTTTTATGAAGTATCATTTGGTCATTTTTGCTGCTGTAAACAAAAAAAACTTTAAAGCGTTAAAAGCGTTTTAACAAACTTAAAAGACAAAGTTAAACATATGAGTTTTTTTCTCCTTTTTGGTTTAATTTAAAAAAAATAGATGTTGAGGATAAAAGAAGAGCCGACGCTGACAGTTTGTGTACTAAAATAAGGTTATTATTTACTTAAAAATTGGACAGACTTAATATGAGTTTTTCTCTTTCCTGGTAAACTCAAAAGGCACCAAACCAGATGGTGTACAAACAACAACAACACAACAACAATAAATGTTTACATTTGAGAGATTTTTCCTATGCTGCGTTTTAACTTTTACACAGGAAGCAGTGTGAGCTGCAGCGAGTGCATCACCCTGCTGCTCGCCGTTAAAGGAGCAGTCACATTAACTGTTGGCCTCGCTGCATCAGCACACAAAAAACTTTGATTCTTTCATCAAAACATTCAATTGAAGAACTTTGGAGTGTAAATAAAGTGGATTTCATGTTTTAAACGGGGCACTTTATGTTCTGAAACAGTAATTAGAGCTTGTGTAGTGACCACACTGCCAGCTGAGGTCATGTGACGACAACTTCCTGCAACACTCATTAGAGTCAACGTTTTCAAACTTTCCTTTTAACCTGATCTCATTCAGAACATTATTCCTATATTTAGTTTTAACCTGAAAGCATGTTTAAGTTAATCTGAACATCTGAACACAAAACAAAATAAAAAAGATTTAAAAAGATGGGTTTTCACCACTGCAACATGTAACCATCTGAAAGAGCGGGATGTGTAGCCCCGCCCTACCCAGAAGCTCCGCCCCTACACGTACCACGGGATCCCGGTGAGACAAACAGGAAGTGGACAGACAGAAACAGGACGGCAGACGTCTCTCGGAGAAGCGGGCTGGACTCGGGTGAAGCTCAGCGTCTAATGAACATTTATTTACAGCTCTTGTTCTCAGAGTACCTTGTTCAGTTTAGAAAGAACCTACTGGAAGATGGAGATATATTCCTTTACGGCAGGAGAACTCAGTCCTGAAAAGAAGAACCAAAAGAAAAAAAAACTAAACTCTGCTGCTTTACTCCGTTCATCTCGTCTCATTTAAAGGGTTTTTATTGTCCCGTTTGGCTTTCACAGAAAGCGTCAAACCCAGCCAACTTGTTCCGAGAGAAGAACTCAAAAGAGGAAAAGGAGGCGGCGGCACACAGTTCAGCTCTGAGGAAGGTTCTTTTCTCTCATCTCCCAGTTTCTCCTCCTCTTCCCGGCTGGGAGAAGAGAATCCGGTCCGGTTTGGTTCGAGTTCACAAAGATGGATGTATCTGTCGGAGGCAGAGGAAGGGGGGGGGGGGGGTCAGATCTTGATGTCCTGGGACTCCACCATCTTGGCGAGCGTCTTCTTCACTCTGAGGATGGTGAGGCGGGAGGCGGGGTTATGGGCCCAGCACTCGGACATCAGCTTCAGCATGGCTCGAAGGCACTGCAGAAACAGCAAACAGGTTTTACAAACACAACTGTCGTTTAGAGCTCATCTTAGCTTTTTAAAGCCGACTGGATCAATTCTGCAGGTTTTTATTGTTGAAAACAAGAGAAGAAATAAGACAGGAAAGATTTTGAAGCAGTTTTTTTTTGTTAAAAGTGAGTTTAAAGGCTGGAGTTAAATCTTGCAGCAGGTGGACAGTGTTGGACTTTCTGCTCAGTCTCACCTCGTCACTGTTCCAGCGGTTGGACACGGTGGGCCGAAGTCCTTTAACACAAACCACCTCCAGCATGTCTTCAAAGGAGGGGTCAGAGGGCACCATGTCGTAATACGGCAGCTGGTAGTCCTCCACCATCCCTGCACACAGACACACACATTCACTCAGCTTCTTCTGTTCAACATCTACCATAAATGATCTGTGTTGAACACGTTTCTCCTTCCTCAAAGGATCAGATTAACATTTCTGATAAGACAAATGATTAATTAGACAAAACACAACATGGATCCTGTCAACCAGCTAACCATTTTCACCATTAAAGCCAGCCTACCTCATCAATCTGTGTCTTTAATTATTGAACTTACGCCATATTTTTCCCTCCTGCATTCATCATGTTTTTGTGTATTATTGTATAATTTGCGCTGCATTGACCTTGTGTTTGATTTACAATTTTTAGAAATTTTTTCTTGATTTGATGTTTCAATTTTTCATTGTTTATGTTTAATTGTTTTTCCGTTTCATCTTACTCTTTCCACCATTTTTATACTGTTAATGATTGTACAGCACCTTGTGAATATATTTCTGTGAAAGGCGCTTTATAAATAAAACTTTACTTACTTACTTACTTAATCAACAGGAACAAAGTTAATTTTTACTTGAAACCCACAACAAGACTTCATCTGATGACTTCCAGGTTACAGTTTTAAATAACATTTATTGTCATTTATTAGTCCCAACACAGACAGACGAGTGATTGAGTGTTTTGTTAAATCAAGGTGCATCTGGTAATTTCTGTTTAGATTTGAAAACAACATGTAGAACTACTAATCAGGTTCATAGTTTTTTTGTCCCGAGTTGTTAAAAGAAATTATTACAAAATGACAAACTGCTGAGTGTCAACACTTCTGTCTGCTGCTGACCAATTAACTCCTTCACTAGTAAAGGGATTCATGATTAGTTGTAGCATTTGACTTTATTTAATAAACATATATTTTAACTGTAAAATAAAGACTGTAAAAACACTGTAGCTGTTTAGTTTTGTAAATTTTTAACACGGACGGAGCCATTTAAATAACACACAAAGCATTCTGGGTAAATGATGACATCGGTGCGAGGCTGCTAGCGAGCTATATCCACCCTGAAGGTTAATCTTGGACAATATCTGATGATCGACTCTTTTAAAT
>NW_013952645.1:370222-376397 GCF_001266775.1 Austrofundulus limnaeus | reverse complement strand
GATTTGGACGATCTGAGCGTTCGACGCTCAGATCGTCCAAATCGTTCAAATCGCGCTGCTCTAATCGCGCTTGAGGCGCCGCAGCACTTCCCGACGTTGCTTGAAGCGCGTCCACCATAGACTTTGTATGTAAACCTGCTGCTCCTGATGCTGAAATCGCGTTCGGTGTGAACGCACCAAAAGTAAGTAAGTACAACATAGGCAAGTAAATTAGGCAGTAAGTGAGTAAGCTAGGAAGTTTGAAAATAAGGTATGAAGTGAGTAAAACAGATAGAAATTAAGTAAGGTAAAACATTAGTAAGTAAATTAAGAAGCGAGTATATGTAGACGTAAGGTAGGAAGGAAGGAAGGGATGGATGAAAGAATGAAAGAAGGAAGGAAAGCATCCATCCATGAGTCCCTCTGATTATGGACTCTGTACTCTTCCTCTTGGTGATGTTTATCATTTTTAACAGACTTGAAGCAGATTCTTAAACCTTCCAAGCTGAAGATTTATTATGGACTCATCTGCAGACTTATACAAGTGTTGGTGTGGTGTGCATATTAAAACATGTATCTGTGTGTGTGTGTGTGTGTGTGTGTGTGTGTGTGTACACACACACCTCCGGTGACACAGCGTCTGGTCATCTCCCACACGATGAGGCCGTAGCTGTAGATGTCGGCCATGATGTAGGCCTGGAAGTGGTTCTTGTTCAGGCTCTCCTCCAGGACTTCGGGGGCCATGTAGCGCCTCGTCCCCACTCGAGTGCTCAGAGGGACGTCCACCTCGTTTGTGTCGCTGTGGTAGAGTTCATTAAAATCTTAATATGTTTACAGCTGTGGCACAGTGCTGCCTTTGAATAAACAAACCCAAAATGAGTCTAACACGAGTCTGACTTTCATCCCTCATTACTGGTTCTGTAAACCCTCCAGCAGCAGTTGGTCTTCAGACTCACGAGCAGGTTAAACATTTCATCACCTGTTGAACTTGACAGCGAGGCCGAGGTCGGCGATGCAGCAGGTGCCGTTCTTCTTCACCAAGATGTTCTTGCTCTTCAGGTCTCGGTGGGCGATGGCCGGCTTGCCTTGCGTGCCGTAGATCTCGGTGTGCAGGTGACAGAGGCCGCAGGCCGCCGAGTATGCCAGCCGGAGCAGCGCCTGAGCGTCCAGCGTGTTCAGCTTCAGGTGGTCGTACAGAGAGCCGCTCTCGTGGTGGTCTGTTATGAGGAAGAGCTGGGTGGAGGCGCCCGAACCTTTGATATCTGCAGCGATGAAGCCTGCAGGACGGACACGCAGTGATTCTCACATTTGTAGTAGAAATGGTTGGGCAAGAAGCATGAACGTTTTAGGCTGTTTTATTGTTTATTGTTAAATAAACTGCTATTTTTGTGCTTGAATTTTACAACTTGGCTAATCTTAAAATGATGCCATTCTCCATATTTCTAATTTAGAGCCGTTAAGAAGCAGTTTTAAGTAACATAAAATTGAAGATTGTTCAATGAGAAGCTGCTTACATTGTATTAATGACTCTTTTTTTCTACCAGAAATGTTTTGTTAAAATAAAACGTATCATGTTATGTTTGTCTAAAGGTCTAACCATTTGGCCTTTTCATCAGTGAGGCAAAATGAGGTTTTCACTAGAACTGTGTCCAGTTCAAACAAGTTGAACTGAGTGAACAAACGCTGGCTCTGTGAAGCTAACCGAGGATGTTCTCGTGTCTCATCAGGACCGTCTGGTAGATCTCAGTCTCACGGAACCAGCTGGCCTCCTCGCGGGTGAAGAAGACTTTGACGGCCACCTTCTCGCCTCTCCAGCGGCCCAACCACACCTCGCCGTAGCGACCTTTCCCAATCTGACGAACCATCTGGATCTGCTTGGCGATGGTCCGCTGCACCTGAAGGACACGAACATGACATCACAAATTTTTTTACCCAAATCGTAATTTACTTTTATTTCTGTATCAAAATTCTTATCTGCCCCTTGTTTGTTTACATTTTTTTCTTGTAATCTTTTATTTATTTATGTTTTGTAATTGTGTCAGTTGTTTAAAAATATAACTATATATATTTTTGCCATCTTCCAGAAGCAGATGTCAGGAAAAAGTCCTGTTTAGTGACTGGGTGTAGTGTGTCATGTGTGGTTCCTACCAGCAGGGGGAGCCCTGAGCCACTGCCAGAGCTCTGCGACTGATGAATGAGATCTTTGAGTGACTCTCCGCCTCGAATAAAGACTTCCTGTTCCACGTCCTTAGGGTACCGGTCACGTTCAGTCTGCCACTTATATCTGTTTAAAACACACACGGTGTTACCGAGAGGTTCATTTAGTCAAGAAACAAGTCAGGAATAATTTAACTGTTTTATCAGTAGGAAAATAATCACTCTGAACTGTTTTTATGTAAAACACAAAGCACACTGTTGATCTGTTTTACTATCATCTGGTCAACTACAGTAAATAAGTTTAAAGAACCAACAGGCTTGTTGGTTTTTGTAATTCTGAGGACATGATGTGAAAGCTCCTATTGGCTTACTGAGCTGTCAATCACGTTCTAAAAGCACTGGATTTATTTTATAAATTAACAAACCAAGAATGTTTCCATTAAAACTGAAGCAAAAGAAAATAATACAAAATAACAATCAGAGGGAATAAACTGAAGAAATTCATCTTTAATAAACTGGATTGTTTGGACATTTAATCATTCAGGAGGTTTATCTGTGATGCTTTAGGTTTCTTTTGGAGGTCTTCATTTTATCTGCTGTGATCACAAGAATTCAAACTATATGTTGCCTTTTATATGAGTCTGACTTTCAAAACATTTAAAATTTAAAACTAAATTAACCTGAACTATATGAAACCAGAAAATGAGTCTACAAAAGATTTGTCATTAGAATAATATTAATATTAATATTAATAATAATAAAAGGTTGATTTGATTACTTTGAAAATTATGCAACATTATAGTTCACCGATCAAGATCACTCAATTTGTACACAAAAAATCAGGACAGCAGTCTTAATATTAGCCAAATGTACGTTTGAAATACTAAAACAAGTAAATTGCAGAATTATGCATTTTTAGACGTTTATTCATAAAACAAATATTTTGTTTGCCAAATCTACAAATGTTATTTCAGCTCAGCTCCTACTTGTAGTAGAAGACGATGGTGACGCAGATGAGAGTGCAGCAGCAGACGGTCATGGAGATGAGGAAGGCGAGCCAATGGGAGCTGCTCTCTGCAGGAACAAGCAGCACTGAGGTTAACTGAACACGACTCGCAGCTCCGACACCAGCTGAAAGCTTACCCATGGGAATCTGCGGCGGCAGGGTGGGTCTCAGGTCTCCGTTACAGAAATCTGTGTTGCAGCACTCGATCGTCCTCCTGCTCTGAGCGTTGGGAGAGTCCTGTCAATCAAACCCATCATCCAGTCAGAGAGCAGAATGAAACCTCTGTGGGTGTGTTTGAGGTTTTAGGTCACCTGAGCACCAAGTTTATGTTAATTTAAGAATTACCTTCCTGTACAAAACCTCAAAACCATGAGACATAAGGGTCATTCTGTGTCAAATCACAAGACAAAAAAGAGGTTTTAACTCAACCACCTAATATTATTGTGATCCCACAGCACAGTATCTCAAATTTTAGGTCAATCAGACCAATGGTTCCAGAGATACGGCCCCCAAGTTTGGAATTTATACAATAAATTATAAATATAAAGGCAGATTTGGATACTTATCAAATTTATTTTCCAGTGATACCAAGTTTACAAAAATTGTAGTTCCTGAGATAATTGGGGTTGAAAACAGGTTGATGCGCCCATTGATGGAAGAAAATCTGAAATTTTGGGGGGTCATTCCTCTGGAACCAGTGATACTGCCTGTGGGATCACAAATGACACACATGTCGATTTTCATCCAAATCTGAGATGGTCAGATTAAAACCAGTGGCTGATTTGACCCGTAGACAAAGAAGCTGGTTCACTCTCAGGAGTGGAGGGAGGTGCCAGCTCCTTCAGGTCACATGATGACTTCAACGGTTGTAGCAGGAAAGATGCAGCTTCTTTCAATTTGTGTGAAAAGTTCAGACATTAACTACGCATCAGTTTTTAAATTGTACCAACAGAACAAGTAAAAGCATCTTATTGAAGCAGTGTTGAGTAGAAAACACCTGCAGCCCGTATGAATGTCAACTCACCAGAGGGTTAACTCAACCCAGATCTGCTGGATTAAGACTTTTAAGGACTTTCCTCAGGATTTCAGTGTGTGATTTTGTGCTTTTATTCAGGTGACCACAGCTGACTGTGTGACATTAGCGCACCTTGCACTGGAAGTGGGAGCCTTCGTACTTCATGCACCCGGAGGTAAGAAGAACATCTCCGTGCTCGTCTTCCTCGATGATGGCGAAGCACTGACCGTTGGTCCTGAGGACACAAACGTTCACATCAACAAACAGCTTTTAGAAAAAGAGTCAACATAACTGCAGATTACTGATTAATCTGAATAGTGGTGTAATAACTGACATTTAAAGAGTTTATTTCTAATAACCCCCCCACCCATGGCTCTTCAGACTCACTGGCAGGTGTTGTTGGTGGCATCGTCAGGACAGTGTCCGGAGCAGTAGCAGCTCAGGAATCGAGGGAGGTCCTCGGGTGCGATGGTGGAGTCCTCACCAGGACGCCGGGCCTCAGGTTTACCACCCTCCCCCAGCAGAACATGGTCCGGGTTCTGACCTGCAGCTGGAAAAATAAATAAAAGGAAGTCAGCATCAGAACAACTTGTGACAGACATCTGATGAGGCAAAGTAAAACCAAAGAAACTGACACAGATCGTATCTTTAAATGTTACTAAGAAGAACTTTATTCCTGTAAGACATTAACGTGTCATCAGCTACGTTTGTAAATTTACTTTTTCCTTCTTTCAGCAGATTTCTAAACCTCTCATTAAATGTTTGTTATAGAGCAGATGTTGTTTAAAGAAAGTCTAAACTGATCAGAGACTCCAGCAGGAGGCTCAACATGCAGAGGAGGACCAGGTGATGAAGGTCCAAAATGAGAACACATGGGGGTGGCTGCTTCAAGTTCACATCATCCACACACACATTCTGACAAAACAGACCCAGGCAAACATTTTCTTTCAATTTATAATAAAAACAGAAGTAAAAGATGAATATTTCAGACAAAAGGTTTAATAGAGATAAACTCAAGCACGATAATAAACCTTCAGAGCTTTGTAAAAACTTGTTTCAGTTGTAAATCTTTCCTTATCAGTCCATCGTTACCGTTTATCTCCTTTTCTTCTTTCATCTCTTCTTCTCTCTGCTGCCTCTCATTCAGAACTCGTCTGTTTATGATTTTTTTTAAACTCGTCTGTTTATGATTAATTTATTTTAAGGCTTTATTCTCCCTCATTTCTTGTGTTTTATTCTGTTCTGTGTGTCGTTCCCTCCCTCTTCTCCTCTCCGCAGAGTGAAAACTCTGAGACATGTTGTAGGTTTTCATGTCTGGACATGAGCCGTCTGCACGCCAACACTTTGAACCGCCCGGTTACCGTGGCGACGGCCTCTTGGCCCGCCTCTCCTCGTCGCTGAGGTTTTCCCTCAGACTGAAACTCAGACTGTGACTCACGCTCAGCTTGTTCCCATCAAAACAAAACAAAAAAACATTTTATGTGATTGTTTCCATTTACTAGTGCTGAATTAAATAAACATATTGGAAATGTATTTAGTTAAACTGGGTGTTGTAGTTTCTACATGTTTAGGTTTGTGTTAGAAACATTTATTAAATGGTCTTAAAATCAGTGCTGCCAAAAACTCCATATCATCTTAGAAAAATTAACATTAGATTGCAAACGACTACAGTACTCTACAGCTAAATTATCCTAACTTCATATAAATCATGTAACTATGTAAGTTTACTTTTTAGGTTGTAGTGTATCCATGTCATAATATCAGCATTAACAAGCAGAATAAGTGTTGGACGTGTTTTGGATGCTCAAAACGTAGCTTGAATACATTTTATTTATTTTAACTCCATCCTCTTTGGCTTATTTGATTTAAACTTTAATTTTAACTTTAAATTTACCTTCCATGGACCTCCATCACACATTTTTTTCTAGCGAGGAAATGACATTAATAGAAACACGTGGAGCTGGATTTTAATTTGTGCAATAAGACAAAACAGTCTTGTTGTTTTCAAGAGTTTTCAC
>NW_013952645.1:361372-370181 GCF_001266775.1 Austrofundulus limnaeus | reverse complement strand
AGTACAAAGAGTTGGATGTTGTCTTGATATTTGTTAATTTTATATATTGAGAAATATGTTAAAAAATAGAAGTTTATTATTTAAAAAAATAATAATAAAAAACAACACACACAAAGTACCGAAAATTGGTACCGTTAAGTACCGGTGCCAATTCCAAGGTAGCGGATATTGGTACCGAACCAATTCAAATGCCAAAGGTACCCGTCCCTAATCAAAATACTGCCCAGGAGAATAAGATGGTGTACATTCTCAATCACTGAGATAAAACAAACAAGTTAAATTGAAAGCAACTTGACTTCTTTTTTTTATTTTTGAAAATGATTTGTTTCTCATTAGAGGAAATTTCTCAGATGAGAACAAAAAAGAAAATGTCCGTCCATTTTCTTCCACTTATCCGGGGTAGAGTCACGGGGGAAGCAGCCTAAGCACAGACACCCAGACTTCCCATTCTCCAGCCACTTGGACCAGCTCCTCATGGGAGAATCCCAAGGTCTTCACAGGCCAGCCGAGAGACATAGTCCCTCCAGTGTGTCCTGGGTCTTCCTCTGGACCTCCTCCCAGTGGGACGTGCCCGGAACACCTCACCAGGGAGGCGTCCAGGAGGCATCCTAACCAGATGCCCGAGCCACCTCACCTGGCTCCTCTCGACGTGGAGGAGCAGTGGCTCTACTCTGAGTCCCTCCTGGATGACTGAGCTTCTCACCCTATCTCTAAGGGAGAGCCCAGACACCCTGCGGAGGAAACTCATTTCGGCCGCTTGTATCCAGGATCTCGTTCATTTGGTCACTACACAAATCTCCTGACCATAGACGAGGTTAGGAACGTAGACTGACCGGTAAACCGAAAGCTTCACCTTCTGGCTCCCGCTTCACCATCACAGACCGGTACAGCGCCCGCATCACTGCAGACGCTCCACTTTTTCCATAATTTTAACTACGATGGAAAAGGTTTAAGGAAAAACCAACCAACATTTTGACCACTGTAGTAAATCTGTTCAGGTGAAACTACTATTGTTGATGGACTACCATAAAGTCCATCAAATTTACAAGATGTTTTCTTTATAATAAAAATAAATAAATAAATACTAACAGGGAATATCATAACTGTTAGCTAAAAAGAAATGTGGATAAGTTCAAACAGACCAAACACTTGAGGAAAACCCACTTTCAAGGTAACGATGTACATAATCTCTGAAATTTGGAGTTTGAAATAATAATAATCTGTTAATCATTTAAGGCTTTTATTGCCACACGTAAAAGAAAACTATGAAAAACAAAATGATGACTTCACTTCCTACTAATATTTAATGTGAAATAACTGATCAGACGAGTGACTGCTTCGGTTTGGACACCTGGTCATGCAGAATCTTCCCAAAATATTAAAGAAAACATTATTAAAGATAATATGGTGGAAGCCCTAAAGGTTTTTTACAAGAAACCACTGGCTTTTGAAGAAAACTGAACACTATTTAAGAAGAATCTTGAGGGCAGGACTGAATCAAGCTGCTGGTCCTCCTCTGCAGTCCGAAATCTGATACAGAAAAACTACAGATTGTTTTTGTTTCTTAAAACTCTAACAGAGTGAGACGTCTTCACTCTGGTGGATTGGACTACATCTCGTCAAACCAGATCAATACTTACACCTGATTAAACTCAGCAATTTGATCACATAGCTGAAGTTTAGACTCATTTAATCAAATCTAACATATACACTAAAATAATAAACGTTCTCAACAGGAAGTACAAGAGCTTTCAGAGTCTGTCTGAGGCTTTCTGATTGGCTGAAATCCTGTGAGTGACAGCAGGTAGGAGGGTCTGTTGCAATTGAAAATGTCCTCCCTTTCAGTCCACATGTGTGCCTAATTGTAGCGTCAGTCAGAGTGGAGTCTGAGGTCTGGCAGAGCATGCTGGGTAATTCAGACGTGCTTCAGGCTGACTGTTTCAGGCTCCACAGTGAGGATCCAGCAGCTTTTTTTAACCTTCATGGGAGCTGCTGGTGAATCTGTGAGAGCGAAACGCTTGTTTCTGCTCGTCGGTTTGGTCGACAGATTCTCTCACTGAACAACTTTACAGCCAACAATGAGTCACCGTATGTAAATATAGGAGTCTGTTCAAGACACTGACATAAAAAAAAACACAAATCCACGACCTATTACTATTTTGGATTTGCTTTTTATGAGCATTAAACAAAAATTATTGCCAAATGTTTTCACGACTAAACCTAAAGGCTGATGATTCTCATTCAAACTAAGAGAAATTTTACTTTCTTGGTCAGAAATTTACTTTTCTCAACCAATCTTTATCCTAATTTTTGTTGATAATCTTTCCTTGGGTTTGAAAACAATTCAAAGTGATAAACATGCAGAATGAAAGTGGTTAAAATGTTCACTGTTGTTTCAGTCTGCAGCAGGGAGGATTTGGACAATTTAGGATCAACGAAAGACGACTGGACCTTCTAAGATTAAAAGAGCTTAACCAACCTACTTTACATCTCATTCAACTACCATTTCTCACTTAATTGGTACTGCTATCATCCCACTGGCAATTCTTTTTAAAGTGAATATGATTACTGCAGATTATCAGAGACAGCTGCTGACCGAGTAGAAATGATGCAACAACAATCTGTGGGAATGTGTGGCGTGTCAGCTAAGAGAAGAAAACTACGCAATTTTCATTACAGCTTCCCTTAAATCTCAGTTCAGTGACTTTTCTGGGACCTCTCTGGTGTTTGTTGGTCTGAGGATTCAGATCAGAAGCTGCTGTTCTCTTGTTACCTGGAGTCATCACTGCTGCAGGTCCATGTGAACAGAAAACATCCTCATGGTTTGAGGAGCATTTTCATGGTTACCTGATCACCCTGACACACCACCCTGCAGGAGAACACCTGAGTTTATTTCACCGCTTTATTTCATTACAGCTGTGAAATAAATCAATTTATTCAACTCAGGATTAAGGTTTTCTACAGTTATTATGGATCTACTGCTAATTACGTTTCTATTTTTAAATATAAATATATATTTTTTCTTACTTATAGGATACCGACTGAATCGTCATTCCCACCTAAAATGTCCTGACAACCTTTCTAAGGTCACCTTAAATCAAAAACTCTTTATAATTCACCAGGATGCAATCAGTTAGTCACAAAAACTAAGAAATCTTCAATGTTAAAAAATATCAGGTGTCTTGTCACATTGAGTTTTTGTATTTTGTGTTCAACTCGTTACAGCATGTTATAGATTAAAAAAGTTTTGTTTAAACTAGTGGTGCAACAATACATGTATCTGTTTCAAATTGTTCAATACAGTGTTCTAGATCAGTGGTTCCCAAACTTTTTATCTTCTGACCCACAAAATATTCATGGCAAAAACTTTTGACCCCAAATATTACTGGTCTGAGTACAAAAACTTTGTTAATAACCCTAAAAACTCAGGCTTTTTAATAATCTAAACAGCTTGTACACAAATATAAATACATATTTATACTTATTTTGTGTTTTTGTAATAGTTATAGGGAAAACATTACATCAGCAATTATTTTATTACCCTTTAAATTGATTTCTGGAGATTATCCAAGGTGCTTCATGACCCATAATTGGGTCCCAAGCCCAACTTTGGGAACCAAAGTGCAGTGGTTCCCAAACTTTTCAGCTTTTGACCCACAAAATAACAGCAGCAGAGACCTGTGGCCCCAACTATTTTTGGATGATAAATATTTCTATCAGGTCAATAAAACCTATGCATAGTAACAATATTTATTATACTACATTTATCCATTTTAAATACACTAACCTCACTCCTTTGTAACAACTAAGGCAAAAAATGTACTTATTTCCTAAAATCTTTTCAGGACCCCACCTTGATGTTTCGGGACCCCACTTTGGGTCCCGACCCCAACTTTGGGAAACACTGCTCTAGATGCTCTGCGTTGCAGGATCAGTGGATCTGTGTTCGACTGCTCCACCTAGGCTGCACTGTAGAGCACAGATCCACTGAGAAACTTACTGTTTCAGCAACATTTAATTAAAAAACTGTACTTTCGAGGTTAAACAAATGATCATGTTGTCAGCTTCATCTTAGCACAAAAACTAAGTAAATTTGTGTTTGGTGGATTATTTTTTATTGTTGTAACAATGCTTCTTGGCAATAAATCTTATACTGGGCACCTGATTGGCAGCACCTGGGTAAACCAGCAGCTCTAAGAAGTGTCAATACAAACAGAAAAATACGATGTTTGCTAGAAGATTTGGCAAATTTTTCATGTGAACAACGAGGGGTATAAATCAGATTTATCACAAAGCGATTAATCAATTTGTTTGGATGATGATTTGATATTTCTACATTAAACAAAGTCTGTCACAATATGATTTGATTCAGTTCACAAGTCTGTGATCTATGGGGCATTTGATGACAATACAGACCATTTTTTTTTCATTTTACCCCTATATAATCAAATATTAACCATTATATCGATACATGATGTGGATCGATGTATTGTTACACCCCATGGACAACCCAGAAACTCAGATCTACTGCTACTCCCACAAATGCATATTCCTTACAAATGTGGTACCATTTCAAAGGGAAATTAACAGGCTTTTCAAAGGTATGAGATTTATTGCCAAAAAGCATTGTTACAACAAAGTATACCAAACTATTACATGTCCTTACTTTTTGTCTTAAGTTTATATATGTTGTGCTGCTACAGCGCCGAACACAAACCCAGACATCTTAACGAGACAAAGGTCAACCAACAGAACAGTAAATAATGTGAAACAAGACTGCTCCAAACTGCTCTTCCTCCTCCTGTTTGTCGTCCACTTTTACAACCTGAAGCTCTTCCAATAAAGCACCACCTCCCTCTAATTCACCGGCTTCCTAAAGGGATGTTTACCGTGCTGACTCAACGTTACCAGGGCACCAGCTGAACGCTTCCTGGTGAGATAATTAACAACCCCGTTAAAACCCTGAAGCAGACAGGGCAGAGCTGCTGATCAGACGACCGGACGACACATTTTTTTTTCTGTAGCCACTAATATTCAAGTAAAATCTCAATCATCAAATCAAATCATTGAAATTGTTTAAAAAAATCTTCTAATTTGAAATTTAGAGGCAAGTGATGTCAAAATACCTTTAAATCAAAACAGTTTTTCACAAAAATAGTAAATAAAAATAACCCAAAACATTTTAGCCCAGTTACAGCCAACAAAAACAGATGACAAAGACAACTGTAATAAAATCTACTTGTGTAGTTGAAGCACTCCTCAACACTCGTTGTCTATTTCCATATTTCTATTTCATCTCGTCAGACGCTGCAGCCCTTCTCCAGGTCGCCCTGACTGAAAGGATAAATCTTTTAGCGCAGCCGGAGTTTCATTCTGCGCTCCGCAGAGACGAAATAAACTCGGCTTCAAAGAGCTAATTTGTCTCCAGAGGGAATGAAGGATATTTCCGGAGAACAATGGCTGTTTGGAGCATTTAGCACCGCTGACAGCTCGAACTGTGCCATACAGGAAACGGTTTATGGGCTGAGAGGAAGTGAGAGCGGCAACAATCAGTTCAACAGCTTCCTGCAGGCAGGAGACGACAGCGAGAGTTTCTGAGCGACGAAAGCCTCGTTTTATAAAAATATGAGACAGAAAAATGACTGAAAACCAGCGGGATCAGGAGTTTATCATGACTCCAATATAAAACTGTTCCCTTAAAATAAAACAAATAAAGAAGCAGTTTTTGTTTATTTCTGAAACTGTTTTTCAGGCCGTGAAGGAAGTTTTCTTAAGTTAAACTAAATCTTACAGCTGATGTGTGAAACATGCAGTTCTGTCCATTTTGTTTTGTATTATTTTATCTCCTGGAGCTTCTTCTAATGTTTCAGGTTAATAAAACATGACTTTCTGTAACTGATTCCAGCTGGTTTTCTCTGTAATAAAACTCTCTTTACTTTGTGTCTCGTGCAGAAATAAAAGGATTTGATAAGACGACAGAGTTTCTCCCTTTCCTCTACAGATTACAGTGAGTCTGTCACCGGCAGCAGCTCTCTGATATCCAGCAGGTTCTTATCAACAGCTCTCTGTTTGGAGCTCAGTGATTGGGAAACTAGAAGGTGACCTTTCTCATGTTCTTGTTTCTCATGAACAAGCTGCTTCATTTTCCTGCCAACATTAAACAGAACCTCCTGCGTACGAACGAGAGGTTAAAACAAACACTTTCTGCAGAGTGAAGACAAAGTCTGATTAAAATCACTTCAGTGTGAAACACTTTAAAAACATAAATGTGACCCATCACATCAAAACAAGGATCGAGTCTAAAACTGAGACATGGAGAAATAGGCAGACGGCGTTTTGATTAAAACATTTGCAAAACTTACAATTTTGTTAAAATATAACAAAATAAATGCCTCGTCAATGCATCATTTGAATGAACTGTCTGAAAGATACACCCCCCCCCCCAAAAAAAAAAATAAATAAATAAAAAGAAATTTGAAGCACTTTTTTGAGTAGTAGCAACCAAAAACTGATTTTAGAGGAAAAAAACGCCTTAAAACGTTGAGATTTTCCTAGGGATTTAGCAAAGACTTTGTTTTTATTTCCAGCTGGGAAATCTCAACATTCAATTAATATTTGAGGTTTCCTCATTATTATAACATCAAAAATCCTCTTGAAAAAGACAAATTAGGATTCAGACCAAATAATAATGAATCATCGTAACCAACAAGACAAATTAAGTTATATCTCTGGATCTGCTTATATCAGGATGATCCAGGTGTCAAAATGTAGCTTTAAAACCAGCTATCTGAAAATGTGATTTGGTCATTTTGACCAAATTTGACTTAATTTTCGTTTCGATATGATGGGTCACAAATTCACATGGTTTTACTTCAAAATATTCTTGAAAAGAAACAAAAACACAAAAAAGAATCAAAAGAATCAAGTAAAAAAAAAAAGGTAAAGTAAAAAAACCCTTTTTTGCCTAACATTTTGACAACAAAAGTCCTGATTTGTTGCTTACTACAAAACTACACACATGCTCATTCTGATCACCAGATCAGATATGTCAATCTTTTTCCTTAGTATGTGTTGTTAAACATGGCTAAAGCCTTTTAAGTGTCTATAAGTTTTAGGTTGTTTAAACAGTTTCAGATGTTTTACTCTGAATTTTAGTGTTTTAAAATCCAGATAAGTTACACATTTAAAGGTTTGTCTCTCCTGGGATTTTATATTAAAATGTTACCTGAAGTACAAAAGATGTTTGTTAGTGACAGAGACTGAACTGGAAAACAGTCATTTAAACTGAATAAGAGACTAATTTTAAATCTCTTATGTTTGCTCACAGTCTGCATCAGGAAAACTGTCTTTTACTTTATTTAGAAATGTGTGTAATGAACCTAAAGGTCTGAGGATGTGTTTTTTTATTTGTTATTTCTAAATTAAAGCTCATTATTGTGCTGATTACAGAGAAGGGGCGTGGTTACTTTTTAAAACCAGTGCAGTTTTTCTTTTGTTTTTACCTTTTTAAGTTAATCCAGTTATATTTAGTTAAAATGATTTCCTTTAATGTGTAGAACAAAAGGTTTAAAGCAACACTTTGATGAACTGATAACAGGTCTGTAAACAGTTTGAAACAGACTTTAAATGTCTTACCATCAGTTCTGAGAGGAAGAAGAAGTGCAGCAAATATCAGGGCCAAACAAGACAGACCCGCCATCCTGCAGCCTGAACCTGGTCCTGCCTCAGTCTCTGTGCACGGAGTTCTGGACTGAGGAGACGCTACGATCTTGATTCAACTTTAACGTAAAGCAGGAGAAGCTGGAAACAGAGAGGAGTTCTGAGGGAGGAGCAGCAGGAGGCGACGTGACGAGCTTAAGGTTCTGATGGTGAAATCACAACAGGTCCATTTGAGTCTCACTGGTTCTTTGGGTCCAAAACCCTAGAAGAAGAGACAAACATGCAAGATTTTAATAAAACTGAACATAGGGGGGTCCTTTATTACCAGCTGTTAGCTCAGAGATTAAACCCTTATATTTCATGTGTATATCCTATTTAAAAATGGTAATCTGACTCATGCTAACATTTTACAACACAGAGATTAAAGCTGATCCAACCAAGACTAAAACATCCCTCATAAAATGTCCTGGTATTTATGAGCATACCACAACAAAATGTTCTTTTTTTTCTCCAACATCAACAAACATCTCTACATTTCAGTTCAGTAAAAACTTCTCATCAATTCACGCCAGTCTTTTACTTTCATAAAGATTGTTGTTGAATCATTTCCGATCAGGCGGCAGCTGTACGTAGTCTTCCAATGTTTCTGATGGAAACTTAGCAAAAATGTTTCATGATAAGGCCACATCCTACAGAGCTGGTCTATCAGCAGGTGTGTTAGAAACTTAGAACTAGTGCTGGGCGGTATACCGTTTTGTACCGAATACCGGTTTTTATTTTTGTTATGATATGAATTTTTTGAATACCGGACATTCCGGTTTAAATAGCGGAACGTTTCGTCGCGGCCGCCAGTGAACTGTTGTTTCCCGGGGGACATTTTTCCTTGCTGCACCGCTATGAGCGTTAGCATGCTAATGTTTGGAGCAGCTAGTTGCAGCCGCGGGTGGCGATTCAGCTGCTTATATTGACTGACGTTTAAAAAAACATCCCGTTTTCACCATCGCTGAATGTAGTAAACACCTCTTCAGTGACGTGCACAGTTAGATTTAACACGGTTAGTTAATATGGAGACGTTATACTGATGGAGACTTAATGTGCTTCTATTGTGAAAAGCCTGCAGGAAGTAGTTCGTAGTGGAATTGGAAATGAC
>NW_013952645.1:354964-361084 GCF_001266775.1 Austrofundulus limnaeus | reverse complement strand
CAAAACTTATTTCTAGCGGCAGAACAGGTTAAAAGATGGCTGTTTGATGTTGTTTATTGTTTTTCAAATCATCCTATAGGCTCTGACATGTTAGATAAATTTGAAAATCAGGTTTTGAAAAAATCTGTAAGACTTGAAAAGATTCGTGAGATTACTCTATACRYCCGTAYACCTGCAAAATGACGTTAAATCCTTATAACTTACAATCTGTACAAGTTGACATATATGAGCAGAGTTTGTACATTTTATTATCAGCTGAGCTGTGATAAAAAGAAAAATACCGTCAAATACCGTGAAACCGGTGAAAATGTTGAAAATACCGTGATATAAAATTTTGATCATATCGCCCACCCCTACTTAGAACCTTATTGATGAAGACAACTTTGGACTTTATCAATAAAAAGTAAGAATTACAGAAACAGAGGGTGAGACAAACTGCCTGCAGTTATTGTAGATCATGAATCCAGACTTTTGTCTTCAATAAAAGCAGTGATAACAACAATGCTGAAAACAGGGTTCATGCAGATTTCAGTAAGTTGAATTTAAGACCTTTTAAAGACCCTTTAAGACCATTAGTAATGACATTTAAGACCAAATCGACGCATTAACAGAAACATTCAAATGGTCAGAAATTTTATAATAGAAACAACTTTTATTGCTTTCAATTTAGTTATTAAAGAATATTTAATTTTAATACAAGAATGCTAAATTATTTGAATGAAACGGTCATATCTGACTGCTGTGAACCGATGTCAACAGAGTGAAAAAATCACTGATATCAAGTCAAGTCTCATTGAAAACACACTTTCCCATTTTAAACAACAAGTAGTGGACATGACTGAACTTCTGTTTTTTGAGCAGGWAAATAAGCCGCTGTATGTGGGGGGCTGTATGTGGGGGGTTGTAGCGGCAAAGAGGTCAAAAACATGGAAGTAAACTGTCATTTTTACCTGCAGTTATCATGGGATTTATAGTTTAATCATGACCAGTAGCAAACTTAGCATATCATGAAGACAGATTGTTTCAACCTCTGATTACGACTCTTTACTTTCTTTATTTATGTAGCCAATGGTTCTTAGGAATGATCAGAAGTAGACAAAATTAAGACATGACAAAATTAAATTTAAGGCCTTGGGTGAAAATCTGGGCGTTTTAAAGACTTTTTTTTTTGGCCTAAAATTTTGATTTTCAAATTTTAGACTTTTTAAGACTTTTTAAGACCTGGTATGAACCCTGTGAAAAGTTAAAGAGCTGTAGAACGGAGAGAGGTGGGGATTCCAACAAACAGGGAAAACTGTTTGGCTCCAGCCCCCCCATCTTTAGCGTACTATGACCCGATGACCCGTACCGGCTAGGCACTGGACTCCGACGGGTCCAACTAACCACGAAATTATTGGTCCAGGGACGTCCAGCAATTACAGCTGCTGGCCCTGCGCAGCACTAATAACCACATGTCGCAATTAGTGGGCGCCGAGAGGGATGGAGGGGGTGGGGAGGGAAGAGTGTGTGCGAGCATATTAGTGGTGATGTGTGGCCGGTGTCTGTCACTTTTCATTTGCCCGGGGGGGACAAAGAGGTCCGACCTGTGACCCACTTTTCACACATCTCTGGCTGAGGAGACGGAGAACAAAGACTGTGTACAGGCCGGGCCTAGAATGTACAAGTTACAACACTTTTATTGGCCCCTTCAAGCTCGTTGTTCATACTGTACTCTGATAAGAAGCTTCAATCAAGTCCTCGTCTCTTTGCATTTTCCTTCCGGTCCAACTTTCCAGTAATCTTTTTAAATGATCTTCATGAACAGGTTTCCAGACTTTAACAGGTTTTTTTTTCTTTGATTCTTCATTTTAGGCCAGTCTTTCTACAATTGAGCAAATATTGGTGTGCAGTACTTCTTAAGATATCCAAGACAAGTAAGACAAAAGAAGAAAAGCCTAGTCTAAGAAGTCTCCAGCAGAAGAACAATATGTGAAAATGATGTCTCTAAAAACAAAACAAGACCGACCCTGAATCACTGATGGTGCAATCACTGTCAAATTCAACAGGATCAAAATTCATGTTCAGGTATCCAAATTACCAGATACATTTGATTTTGTTTAAAAACATTGATTCATATTTATTTCAGTGCCGAAATGATTTCAATAACCACATAGTTGACACAAAAAAGGGTTTTGAATATTAATTTACATTCATATCATTGGACATTGCCGAGTTGTTGAGATAATGCAACAGGTTTTACTTTCAGCTCCTTATTGATTGTTTAGTAATAGTATCCTTATGTAGGTGAAAATGTTCCTACTAGTCTTTATAAAATGTCTCAATTTCATTGTAATTATATATTATTACTTTATTGTTGATGTTGAGGCAAACTAGACTGGTTGTTGTTTATTAAAGTGTGTTCCTGTGCAAAAAGAAAGAAAGAACAAGACTGGGGAATGAGAGACAAGTTTAAACATGACTCTACCGAGGAGGAGGAGGAGTGAAAGTTGTCCGACTACGACTCGAGGAGGAGGGTATTCCTCCTCTCCCATGTTTGCCCTGCGAGGTGGTAGATTCTGTTTGTTTGTTGACTCTCTGCTATCTCCAGCGTGAGCTGTGGTGATTTCAGAGTCTCCATGTCCGTCATCAGTCACACATGTGTTTTCAAAGGGAAGTGGACGTGTTGTGTGATTTAGGAAGGGTGTGTGTGTGTATGTGTGTGTGAAGGAGGGAGGATAGGGGAGGCATGCTTCCTGTCTCGGGGGCTCACATCAGGCCTGCCTGGTCTTGTACTGCCTCTGTCTGTCTGAATATGTCTTTGTGTGCTTTATCGCTGTGAGATGATGTCGATGTCTTCGATCTCTAAATGGAGTGAAGAGCTGCATACAAACTCCTGTTTTGTTGTGGCAACGAGGTGAAAATTCTTCCACTTTTCTGTTATCAAGACGCCAACACGCGGCCAGACAGTTTCTTTTTTTATGGCTTGCATAAAAGCATGCTCAGTCACTTATTGCTCTCTCAGTGATCATAGTTTTATTTTCACGTTTCAAACATGTTCCTGTGTTTTTCCAAATCATCACTAAGGCCGTTGGCACTAACCGATAAACCAAAATAGATTATAATGTCTTCCGGTAAGCCATCTGGACTCTCCATTATTAGATCAGGTTATGGATGTTGGGAAGTGATTGGTAAGGACTAGTTGGTGACAAGTATGTGAGAAAAAATGCAAATTTACATTACTAATCATACCAAATTTGTTTTAAATAGCACCACCATAACAAGACACTTGTCATGAGAAGAGATACCAAATCCTGGGTCCATGTGAAAGACAGAAAATCTTAATATTGTTATTGAATGGTTCAGTTTGATTTCCAACTTGATTCAACCACTAATCATAGCTTTTACTCTGAACTCAAACAGAGGTTTGAACTTAAATTTCTCAGCTTTGATATGCATATGACCATGCAAACACTGCAATAGTCTGTTTTTTTAATGAGCAACAGGTACTCTTCCTAATAGCATGTAGTTGTAAAGGATGCAAGATGTGGAAAGCTGCTTTCACAAAACTGACCTTTTTACAGTTACTAACATGCATGCATACATTTAGACACCATATGCTCAAATAGCGTCATAGCTTTTTCTAGTCAGCATTCAATTCTATTGTTTTGGTCTTTTACACCAGTTTTTTTTAATTAATGTATATTAGGTATGCCAAAGGCCAGTCAGATGCTGGCAGAAATTAGTGCAGTCTTAGGAAACCCACCACAAGTTTAGATTGAGTCTATAAAAATAACTACTCTATGTATCTCTAATCTGTAAAGACAGAAATAAAGTTTAGAGTTCCATCTTTATACTGTTTTTTGATTTACTTTAACATGTTGAGAAATACTCCATCAGTAACAAAATGAAAACAGCGAGTAACTCTGCTTTTTTAAAATTTATTTTGCATAAAGTGTTCATACTGAGTGGTCAGATCCTAATACACTGACATTTGCAAACTTTAAAATACTCTGAACAGAGTGGAAATTTGCATGTTTTTTTGGGGAAAAAAAGGCAAAATGCTCCACAAATACTGGCTTGGAGGCCTGGGCGGTATGATCTCAAATTCATATCACGGTATAAATTGAATCCCTTCACGGTAACAATTTATATCACAGTAGAAAATTATCATAAAAAGCAAAGATAATGTAATTTTTAGAGCATTTATTTTGCAGAAAACTTTAATCATAATCAAACCCAGCATTTTTGCTGTAGTGCAAATGAACATAGAAGTACAAAGGAATGTTTTATATATATATTGCAAAACGATTTCAACAACAAAAACATTTCTCAAATTTTCAACAATATCAAAATAAAGTCGATGTTATAACCAGTACTTCAAGTAAAATTAGTCATTTAGACATAAAAAAATCTAAGTTGGTATAAGTTGCCTAAAATGTTATCGTGTAAGAGGACCTAAAGGGACTTAAGCTGCACAGTCCTAGTCATAAAACAATTTCAGATACTGGAATGTAGGTGTGGTGAAGCCAAATAAATGTAATATTGCCCTGCCATACATGAGCTTCTGCCTGAACTGACCTGCTGCTGCTCTGCTGCGCTATCATCTTCATCATCAGAGCAGAAGCCGACTGTTACATTAGCAAAATAGATTTATGACTGAATGAACGTCCTTGTCTTTTTTTAATCATCTCTGGGTAACAATACATAAAAAAACAAGTCTTTTCTCCGACAACTTGAGTGTGAAAAAACTGAGGTTGTTAAAGCTTCGCTCTGCGCGACGTGCTGCAGGAGGGAGGGAGGAGGAAATGATCCAGCGACAACGTAATTTTTCTACAGTAGAAGGGGGAAATTGAGGATTTTAATACGTTTCAAAACGTTATATTTCTTCATTTTCAGAATATTTCCAACTCCTCCTGCTCAGTTGTCTCTGCACTCGCAGCCCTGTTCACTCAGGTGCGATGATGTAACTGATGATAGGATGGTAGAGGGTAAATTTCTACCGTAGTCCAACTTCATATCGTTTCTACTGTCTATTGCATATACCGCGCAGCCCCTACTAGCTTGTCAATTTTTTAAATTATATGTGCTTCTATTGTGTCAAGTAGCTGTGTACTGTACTGAGATTAGTTGATGGGTGCATGAAGGCCAAGTCATCCTGTTAAACCAGTGTTTCCCCTACCATTATACAAGGGGGGCGGGCCCCCACGCCAACGAGACGGCCCACCCCTCTAAGAATTTCACAGCATGTAGTCATTTTTATTTAAATAAGGCCAAGTCAAGTCGAGAGCTATTTTTTGTGCCCCTCCATATCCACCTCTTGCCAAACTTGGGGGGAAAAAGACGGCGCAGAGCGAGGCTGTCGTCCTCAAAAAGATAGAAAGACGTGTGTGTGTGTGATTAGATGCATGATGAAAAGTCTGCTTTTTTTAAATCTAGTAGCATCGATACGACAGCTTTGCAAGCTACTTTGTCTTTCTTTAAAACAGGTGAAACCACAGCATTGTTACCTTATCAATAATTACTTTTATAGATTACAGCAAGAATCACAAACACAGACCCCGCGTGTGACCAGGTTCCCGCGAGCAGGGTTCGACAAATCCTATTGCCCGACTGCCCGGGCAAAACCCATATTTGGGCAGGTAAACCATTCTTTAGTTTTTTATAGGGCCATTTATTTAAAATATTCTGAAAACAAATGAAGAAATATAGCATTTTAAAACACGTATAGAGAGAATAAATCCTCAGAAAATTTCCCCCTTCTCTGTAGAAAAGTCATGCTGTCGTGTCGCGGGATCACTTCCTCCTCCCTCCCGCTGCACGTCGTGCAGAGCTTTTCACACCCAAGTTGTCGGAGAAAAAACTTGTTTTTATGTATTGTTACCCACTGAGATGATACAGTGGGGAAAATAAGTATTTAGTCAGTCACCAATTGTGCAAGTTCTCCCACTTAAAAAGATGAGAGAGGCCTGTAATTGACATCATAGGTAGACCTCAACTATGAGAGACAAAATGTGAAAAAAAATTTGAGAAAATCATTTTGTCTGACTTTTAAAGAAGTTTTTTGCAAATAATGGTGGAAAATAAGTATTTGGTCACCTACAAACAGTTCATCTCAATACTTTTGTTGTATATCCTTTGTTG